>NW_024371260.1:205197-364113 GCF_014805655.1 Passer montanus | reverse complement strand
AGCACCGCGGCTCCGCGCCGCGCCGGGCCCGCGCCCCGGGCGAGCAGCGGCGTGCGGGGCGGGCTGAAGGGTGTGCAGGCCGGGCCCGGGGCTCTGAGGGTTGGCATGGAGGGTCTGGCTGTGAAACTCATCAAGCACTTGAGTAGGAGAATAAATGCAAACATGGCCCGAGAGAAAGGAGACGGTGTGCAGCTGGGTTATAAAACTCTGTGGAGCCCTGTGCAGGGGAAGAGTTGGACTCGGTGATCCTTGTGAGCCCCTTCCAACTCAGACTGTTCTGGGATTCTGTGACCAGTTAGACAAAAATAAAATATTGTCTCTGCCTTGAAAATGCCAGGGACAGAAGGAGATCCTTGAGCCAAGAGCATAAAAGGACAAACTTGAATGGGGAGAGCAAAAGAGAAATGCAAGTTCACTCCTTTGAGTGCTCAAGAAACACTGAAAGCTTAAGATATTTTTAAACTGGGACATGAAATGAATGGGGGAGCCAGAGGGGAAAACAGAAGCGAGATGGAGTTGTATATAGTATATATTATTTTCTTGAGGGGCTCTTCCGAGCTGGGTTCTGTGGTTGTGTGCATGGGTGTGATGTAGGTGTGTGGAGAGTGGGCTGCTCTGTCTCACACTGCTCATTACCTACAGTCACTGGTATTCCACTGGCGCTCAGCCCACCTCACATTGCTGCCCTCCTGGCCTCAGCACTGCCCCGGCAGTTCCTGAGTGTGAGCTGCCCTGGGAGTTGCTGCAGTCCTTCCAGCGCCCCAGGCCCGCTGCAGCAGCAGGAGGGGACAGGTCTGCCTGTGTGGGGGAGCAGAGCAGCCTGCCCGTGACACCCTGTGATGTGCAGTCCCTCAGACCTGTTCTGATCTGGCAAAATCTCCATCAGCCTCTCTGTTGAGCCCTTTATGCTGGACTAGGGAGGCTGAGTTTGAGGGGAAGGCTATTGAACTAAACTGAAATAGAAATAAGTTACATGAATCAGTGCTCTTGGCCAACCAGCACAGATGTGGGTTGTGAAAGGCCAAGTTACCAAACTCACAGGAGGCAGGGCAGCTTTGCATCACCCCGGTGTTTCTGTCAGCCCCAGTGTGAGGTGCAGCATTACAGTCCACCCCTCACACCTCAGGTGAGTGCTTCCAGGGTGAGGAAACCCAAAACAATCTGTGACTGGTCCATGAGGCACCTGGGCAGTGTAAAGGGCTGGCAGTTTCTGAGAAAGAAATCTGGCCAATTGGCAAATGTGGTTTCCTAAAAACATTCAGCTTCCTTTGAGTTTGGATATTACATTTTCCCACTGCACACTTAAAACCCCCTCCATTTATTTATGTTGCTTTACCTCAAAATAAAGTTCAGTGTTTGGAAATGGGAGAGTCTTGCTTCTTACCCTCATAAATGCAGGCAGAGAACTCTCTGGGTATTAAAGGTAAAGAGGAAGTATCAGGTTCTGCCCCACTGCGTGCAGCAGTGCTGGGTCCTCAGGCCAGAACGAGTTACTTGCACTCCTTCTGGTGTCTGTCCTGCATCAGACAGGGTGATGTGTGAGGAGCCTCTGGTCTGGCTGCTGGGCAGGGCACTGGACAGGGCACTGGTCAGGAGCCTCTGGACAGGGCACTGGTCAGCAATCCCTGGGCAGGGCACTGGTCAGCAATCCCTGGTGCAGCCCTGGACAGGGCACTGGTCAGCAATCCCTGGGCAGGGCACTGGTCAGCAGTCCCTGGGCAGGGCACTGGTCAGCAATCCCTGGTCCAGCCCTGAGCAGGGCACTGGTCAGCAGTCCCTGGTCCAGCCCTGGGCAGGGCACTGGTCAGCAGTCCCTGGGCAGGGCACTGGTCAGCAATCCCTGGTGCAGCCCTGGACAGGGCACTGGTCAGCAATCCCTGGGCAGGGCACTGGTCAGCAGTCCCTGAGCAGGGCACTGGTCAGCAGTCCCTGGGCAGGGCACTGGTCAGCAGTCCCTGGTCCAGCCCTGGGCAGGGCACTGGTCAGCAGTCCCTGGTCCAGCCCTGGGCAGGGCACTGGTCAGCAATCCCTGGACAGGGCACTGGTCAGCAGCTGGACCAGGCCCCGCAGTGCTGCTCCTGCTGCCCAGCCTGGCCGTGCCTGCTGGGGACAGGTGTCCCCACCTCTTAGAAGGTGTCCAGCCCATGGCAGGGGTTGGAATGAGATGACCCTTAAGGTGCCTTGAACCCAACCTGCTCTGTGATTCTGTAACTCTGTGTCCCGTCTCCTGTGGGTCTCACACTGGTGCCATTCCTCAGCCTGAACTCTGAGGAGTGTTCAGTGCTCGCAGATTCTGGGGGCTTGGGTGGAATTTGAGAGAGTCTTGCAGCTTTGCCTGGGAAAAGGGGATGTGACTGAAGGATGTATAGTACAGTGGGTGACTTTTCAAGGGGACAGTTTTGGAATTAAACAAACCAGTGAAAATATCTTTACAAGTCTCACAGAATGTCAACACCGCTCCTCTTACACAGCATTGCAGGTTTGACACTGTTACCAGAGCCTGTAGAAAGTTGTCCCCATTGCACTCTAAACGTTTAGAGAATTTGATAAAATATTTGCTTTCTGCCCCTGGTGATGTTTGCTTATTTATTGCCAAGCTTTCAGCATGAGACCATGAGTAGTGGCACTGCCTCACTTAACATGTTTATGTTTGGGCCCCATCATGTTTCCTATTACAAATCAAGTTAATTTAGATGCTGAAAAGGGAGTGTCAGATGTCTTATGGCTTATTATCTGTTTTTCTTAGTTTAATTTTCTCATTCTCATGAATTAATATATTGCCTCAAGCAGTGTGGGGAGAGGGGAGTACTGCAGCTCAAATGAAATCATTTACGTAGATAGAATTATGTTGTAAAGGCAATAAATATTTCTACCAGAGATTTTAAAATACTTTGTTTTGTTTAGAAATCGTGTTTCTTGGGCCTTTAGCAATGTCTTTACTAAAAATAAGCAAAAGAAAAGATCCTGTCTCTCTGTTACTGGGGTTTTTTTTTAATAATAAAAGAAAGAGAAAAGCAAGATGATGGTGTAGCCTGTGAACAGGATAACCAATTTCAGATTTGTCTTGGCTATCAGTGTTTCTTCAATGCTAAACACTTTGCTCTGGGAATTTCCTGAGGATATGAATTCAGTGGTGGGTCCTTCCTTCCTCCCTCCCACCCAGAGGTTATGGCAGGTGATCTCAGAGAATCCCTGCCCACCTGTGAGGTCTGGCTGGGTCTGGTGATCATCCTTGTCTGGATGCAGATGAGGTGCAGTATATTTGAGTTTCTGGCACCCTCTTGTGGTAAATACTTATTTTATCTATATTGTTTTAGTGTATGTTGCAAATGGAAAAAATAAATGTTGAGATACTTTGAAGGTGAGGCATAAAAGTGGGGAATAGAATTGGAGTACAAAATTTCATCTCTTAATTATGTGTGGGAAGCAAGGATGGCCCTGGTACTGCTGGCAGTTTGTGAGGTTTAGGTAAGTCATGGTTATTTAGAAATCTTTAGAAGAACGGTTCAGAAAACAAAGGATGCATTACTGGATCCTGGCAATGGGAGAAGTATTTAAAGATCTATGTTGGTGTGGCCTCTCCTCTCATGCCATCTCTCAGGAGCCGTGCCAGCTCTCGCTGCTGACTCCCTGAAATCAGTTCTGCAGATTCTGTTAACTCCCTTGCTCTAAAGGGGGAATTCATACATTTTGCTGTGGCTCTGGCCTTTCTGTCTTCAGGCCCAGAGCTGGTGCTGCCCGCACAGAGCAGCACAGAGCAGCACGGACCAGCACAGAGCAGCACAGAGCAGCACGGACCAGCACAGAGCAGCACAGAGCAGCACGGACCAGCACGGACCAGCACAGAGCAGCGTGCTGCCCGCACGAGTGCTGCTCACGCTGCCGGTGGTGCTGCTGCAGGTGCCCGTCGCGGGGCAATGTGACCTCACTGTCTCTCTGCTCCACAGGCTGGCTCCTGCCCTGCGACCGAGAGCGCCGCGTCCCGGGAGCCGCTGGTAAGTGCCTCAGGGGCACCACAGAATGCCCTGCTGGTAACACACGAGCTGTTCTCTTTGCCACGTCGTTTGCAGCCTTTGTTTGGCTTTTCCGAGGAGCTGGTGCTTTGTGAAGGGTGTAAACTGCCTCGGGTGGCCTTGCTGTTCTCACCTCTGAATTCTGGTCTGTGGCCACCGGCTCCAGTGTGTCACCTGGGCCGTGGCCTGTCCGAGGATGTGCTCTTGTTCAGAGCCTCTTTAGGAAAGAGTGAAGGATGCCCTTCAAGGGCATCCTGCCCTTCACAGGATGCCCTGTGCAAGAGATTCACAGTGCTGTGCTCTTTCCAAAACCCCTCTGCTGCTCAGAGACCTCATTCAAGCTGTCTTTGTATTCAGAGGCACTCAGAGTGAGCTTAGAAATGTTTGTCAGCTGGCAGTGCATGTAATCCAATGTTTTTACTCTAGAAGCATTTTGGAAAGGGCCCTGGGATTTTTTGTGTATGAGGGTAACTCAGAGAACCCTGTTTTGTTTGCTCTTTTATGGTGATGCAGAGTGGGAAGTGAGCCACTACTGGAGCTGCAGTATATGGATTTTACAACCTTGGGTTTTTTTTCCTTCCTTCCTCTTCAGCCATCTATAAATCAGCCAAAACTGTGGCAAAATTCAGCCAATTAGCCAATGGTTTAGTCCTAAATATAAAAATCTCCAAATTTCTTCTGCTGCTTTCATTTGTTGATCATAGCTATTTGCAGGGAGAAGACTCAAGTACTCACTGGCCACATCAAAGTATTTTTACCAAGTAACTGACCTAGACAACCCAGGAGATGATTTTTTAAAAAAGAGAGATGTGAGTAAAGACTGTGAGCCAAGAAAAGTCAGTAAAATGCATCTCATGAAAAGTTTGTGAGTTCTGTTGCAGTGGCAGTCTCTCTAATGACATTCTGCCATCCCTTAATTGCATGGGCATCTGTACATGAGATTACCTGAAGCTGTTGTTGGCACCATGTGCTTTGTGGTGGGTTTGGTGGTTTGCTTTTGGAGGAGTTGGTTATCCCTGCCTTAGAAGGGTCAGGGCAGGCAGAGATCATCACAGCCTGTGCTGGTCCACAGCTTGTTCTTTCTCAAGGCAGAGTCTAACATTACCTTAGATATGATTAATTTCTTGCTGTATATGTGACTGCAGAATTGCTCAGAGGAAGTGTATAGCAGTTGTGTATCTTTCTGTTTGGGTGGATATTCTTACTACATAAAATTATTTATACACTTAAAGAACTCCAACATAAACTTTATTCTCACGATGGTGAGTCTAGCATGTGAGCTAATTAGAGCCCTCTGGACAGTGGAGGTTTCCTTCTTATTTTTTCATTAACTTTTTAAAAATAATAAACTCTTACGGCCTTTGTCACATTTGTTTAGGAGTCAGGATTGCTTCCATCTGCTCCTCTGTAGACGCCTTATTAAATGAGCAGGTCTGTGAGCCAGATGACCTGACTTCAGCATCCTGCTGTGGCTTCCCTGTGGCCAGGATCGTGCAGGCTCCCTTCCACACAGGAGGAGATCCTGGCCCATAAACCAGGCTCAGGCACTGGTGCTGTGTCATAAAAGTGTTCAGGGAAACACCAGAGAGCCCTGCACAGATCCAGCAGCTGCTCCCTGGGGGGCTGTGTGCTGGGGGTCACCCTGGACTCCACCTTTGCTGGTGAGCAGTTGAAGAGTACAGAGGAGGGAGGAAAGAGTCTCGTGACCAAATTCTGCTCTGCCCCCTCTCACCCTTTTTCACTTTATTGGTGAGTGGAAGGATTCAGTGCTTCACAGGACTGACCTGTTTGGAACACACCAGCACACGAGAATGAGAAAGCAATAGAATTAAAACACCTTGCATTGTATCAGCAAATGGTTTTACAGTCTCAAGCTGGTTTTGTATTGGATTTGTGATTCTACTGGACACTATCCTGCAAGCTGCTGAATGCAGCATCTTGCCCTGTGCACAAGGACACTGTCTTCTCCCTACCCTGTACCCCTGCCTACAGCCTGCTGCTTTCCACAGCACCCCAGGAGAAGCCAGGGTTCCGAGTTGTTTGCACAAGGACTTCAGCATTCTCTGAGACCCTGTAGCAGACCCAGTCTGACACATCCCATTGTGTCCTGCGTTTGGGTCTTCCAGGGCACCTTGAATGGTTTATGGCCCTACTGAGGCCTTCAGAACGCAGCCCTACAAACTCATGTCCAATCCAAAGTGCTCTTTGAGCCTCCAGACTGGAGATAACAGACCCAGACTTGTGCCATCAGTCCCTTGAGTTATCCAGTGTCCTTGCAAAGAGCAGGCAGGGTGGAAAGCCGTCTCCACGGGAGGTCACTGTGCCAGGGCATGGCAGTGGCAGTGGCAGTGGCAGGGAGGGTGGGGACAGCCATAATTCCTGCACCGTGAGCACGCTCATTTCCCGGCTGTCGGTCGTGGCCCATTAAAATCTGCCGTGTAGCTCCTGCTGGCAAGTGTAACCTTGTGTTCAGGGAGTGTCAGCATCTCGCTCCGCTGCTGTTTACAGCCGCGTTTGTCAGCTTCTCCTTGAGCCCGGCTTATCAGTGAGCACTGCTGCATCCCTGCTGCTGCAGCAGCCACCCTGATAAGCCTCTGGACACTTGTGGAATTGGAATAGGTTTGTCTTTTTACAGCTGCTCAAAGCAAAGTCCTGACATGTGCAAAGGATGTAGGACAGACTTTCTGTGAGGTTAAACCAGGGGAAAATGCCCTTTACGTCGGGAATCTGTTTCCTTGGTGTAATATCTCTCAGAATGTATTTAAATCATCTGTTGAGCTTGTTCTGTTTCAGCACTAGCAGAGTCTTGTAGCTTTTTAACCATCCTGTGCTGCTTTTGAGGTGTTTTCAAGAGCTTGAATGTTTTTGCTGTTGGCCCTTGCTTTCTGCCCAATCTGCTGCAGCCTCTGAAGGTTGTGCCTGGAAGAGCCTCCAAAGGAGCCTGGGCTGTAGGGAGAACCTGAGGAAGGAGAGTTGTCAGTGGGGCCTTTCAACATGCTGTTTGTTTGTTTGGGGTTTTTCCTATCACAAAACACGTTCATTCCCTAGCTGCTGCTTGGTATCTGGAAGAAGTACCAGTTGTAAATATGAAAGTACTAGTTGTAAATGTAAAACACTCGCTTGGTTGCTCACTAAGTTACAAAATCCCTGGGTCAGGATTCTTTTGCAGATTATTTGATTTTTTTCTTCTTTTCTTTTTAGCATGTTTTGTTTCTTTCTGTTTCTTGCTGCAGATAAGAGCAGTTAACACTGAAATGTGGACATTTTATTCCTTTTTTTACAGGCTGTCGAAAGGTACAAGTTAACAAGAATTAGTGCTGCCTCTATAGCAATTAGTGTAGAGTTTGTTGGAATGTGCTGGAGCCCTCTTGGCTTTTCCCCACCCTTTGTTCAATTGATTTTTCAAATATTTAAGGGTCAGGGTAATGGCCAGAGCACTTTTAACTCCCCTTTTTGTGCAAACATCACAGGGTACACTGCAGTGAGTGACAGGCAGTAGAATTATTAAATCCTTTCTGGTTTGTTGTCTCATTTTACACCTTATCTGTTCTGTTAAGCTTCCTTTCAAGTAGAGTGCAAGTACAGAAAATTTCATTTAGGTTTCTGAGAAAGGAGCTTTGCAATTGAGATTTTACTTTTAGCTCTAACTGTTGTCACTGGGAGTTGGTGGAGACTGATTCTAACAAATACTGTTGTCTTTACCATTTGAACAAAACCATGAGTGGGAATGAGGAGAGGCTACAGATTTGTGTAATAAGATTTGAGGGAGCTTGTTGGGGTTCATGTTAATTAAGAATACTCCCCATCACATTTCTGTTTTCCATTTTCCCACCCTTTGTTGTTTAAGACAAGATTTATACCTGTTTACTGTACAAATTTTCTGTCTGCCACAATGGGTTTGTTCCTGGTGGTGGCGTACACTGAATGATTCTCTAATGGTAAATCCATCCAGAGGGGATTTCCAGGCAGCCAGAGTCAGTAGGTAACTAACTTCCAGCCCCCGGGGAAACATGAGTCAGGGTGATTTACCACTGCCAGCAGCAGAGGGACAGAGCCCTCAGCTCCAGGCCCTTCCTCCTCGTGTGGGATGATGCTGCTGATGGTTTGGGGAGGCCCTGCAGCTGCTGCTGTGCCATCCCAGCGCTGGCCAGTAATTCCACCAGGCTGGGGAGGGCAGTTCCTGTGCAGATTTTGGGTTTATTGGGCCACGAGCAGGGAGTCAGGGCTGTGTGACTGCCACGCACAATAACCTTTGGTTTGCTGCAAAGAGAGCTCTGTGGTTTACTAAGCACAGCTCTCTTGTGTTTGACCTTCTGATAAGTTCAAGATTATTGGGTTTTGTCTGTTTTTCTCTCTTTCTTCTGGGTGTTCATTGACTTCCTCTGTGGCTCATGCAAAGTGCACTTGCTTAATCTGTCGATTCCTTTTACTCTGTTGATTTAGACAAATATATTAATGTGTTCCAAGCACAGAGATGCAGTTTGACTCACTGAGCATAGTTAAAGAAACACTGTCATACCAGGTTAAACTGCCCATTTGAGGTCAGTGGAAAAGTTTAAATGACATTCAGAGTGGTGGATGAGGCAGCACACCCAGGACAGGGACAGTCTTTCTCTGTCAGGGGCATGAGTTAGGAGCTCATAATCTTTTTTGTGCACTTGTGCAGAAAGGCTCTGAAAGCAATTTCTACTTGCTTTTCAGACAAACCAACATCTCTGGTCAGAAGACTTTTAAAATGGTTTTAAAATAGCTGCAATATACTAAGTTGTTCTTTATGATCACACAAAGAAAATAAAGTTCAGGGAGTTAGGTTAGAGTCTTCTATAATGTTAGGTGTGATTTGACTTCCAGAGATGGCAGGTCTCTCACTGAAGGTAAAATGGAAATTATGGTGCTTTGAGACACTGGAAAAACACACTGGCACACAGTTAGGAAATACTTAACTCTTGGTATTTTCCCCTTGAAAAAACTAAATTTTTATGTTCATGTGATGTTTTCAGGGTCTGAATGTGCTGCACCTACAAACAGTGTTTTACAGCTCGAGTCCTGCTTTGCTCAGCTGGCAGGAGGATTGGGAGCTGTGAGCCCCCCAGCTGTTGGCATGGGGGCACAGCAGAGAGGTTCCTGCCCTGGGAATGGCTGTGGATCATCCTGCAGGCAGCGTTCCTGCTCCAGATGTGGGAGCTTTGCTATGTGCAGAGCAGCTTGTAGAGGGCAGCAACTGCCCGCAGTTCTGTGTGCTTGAGGAGAGGAGGGACCAGCTGAAGAACTTCTCCAGAGTGACTGACTGCGTTCTTAGCTTCTTGAAATAACTTTATGCAGGAACTTGTTCTTTGGAGTGCCTCTTGACTCCACGGTATTAAATTCCTACTCTGAAAAATGTTGCTAGAGATTGTTGATTCCTCTCCTGCCTCTAACAGCACCGGAGAGTCGGAGTCCTTTTGGCCAGGCACTGCCTGTGCCATTGTTACTGCAACCAGAGCCAGTCTGGAGACAGCCTGGGGTCCATGTAAGGTTAGAGCTGCCTGTGTGGGGTAACTTCCCTCATTTCTTGCTTTCCTCCTTCCTTCTTGGTCTTCATCTCCTACTTTTACCTGGGAGATCATGCAATTTGAAAACATTTGCCATGTCTGTGGCATCTTTGTTGTGCCTCAGATTTGTTCATCACATTAAAAGAGGTAGCAGGGGCACAGAAGACAGAATATTCAAGAACCTGAAAGACCTTTCTCTACAGCACACAGGAGTACATTCTTCAGATTCTTCTGATGCCAGCACCTTCAGAACCAAGATTTGCCAAACTAGGAAGTTGAGAGTTGGTACAAATCTTGGATTTGGAGTCCCTGACCATCATACTTTAAAAGGAATTTTCACTGCTTTTCGTATTTCTTGTATTTCTCCATATGTCACTTACATAGCAAATCTTTCCAAACAGTCTAACAATATTTGGGTTTTTTCTTTTTGTGTTTGTTTTGTGTGCGCATTTACATAGCATCTCTCTCTGTTACATTGTACAAACTGTGTCCTCTTCCCAGCTGTCACTCTGTAACACACTTCCACAAGTGTCAGTCAGAAAAATAACAAAGAACGTACGCCTGGCTTTTTAGTAAAATGATTGTACAGCTGGAGAGAAGCAAGAGAGGGCACTCACAATAAGTGCCACTTCTTTACATGCTTCATCTTCTGGTTAGAGCAGAATTCTCCTCTGCTGTCGGTGTTGTGGTGTTTTGTCAGGCATCTGAATGGCCTGAGTGATGGTATTCCTTGGGATACAGCTCAGCAGTAGAGGACAGTTGCTGGAATGGAGATTCCAGCAATACATTGAGCATTCCCTGTGTCTTCCAGCTTGCTTCTGTTTGTTTTGTGTTAGATCCTAAGTGTTTCCTTTCCTCCTTAAGCATCTGCACCCTTCAGATGTTTGCAGACAGTTATCACATCATTTCTCCTTCCCCCCACCCCCATCCTGGTCTCTTAGCCAAGCTCTACATATTTAGCTCATTTAATCTTTCCTCATAAGTCAAGCCCATAATTGACAGCTCTGACACAGGGAGTCGCATTGGTTGCACATGCTGCCAACAGGATATAAATACTTTCTGTGCAGTGATTGAGAATTACAGAGAGGACTGAGATGAGCCTGCCCCTGGCCCCCCAACACTGCATTTCTGCAAACCCCTTTCCTGACTCAGGTTGCCACAATTCCGTAAAGATGGACTTAGTTTCCAGTCTAATGGTCAGCTGCCAAACACCCAGTAGGTCTCGAAGCAGTGGAGTCAGGTCCCTTGGGAAATGCGGGACTGGTGCCCCTGGGATTCCAGCTGAAATTCTTGGGGGTGGTGCTGACTTCCCCCAGGCTTGTGGTGCCTCGGGCTGCTGAAGGCCATTCCCCTGGGAAGGCAGAGCTGAGCTCCCTGAGGGGAATGGCTCCTTCCCTGCCGAGGGGAAGCTCAGGTGGCACCAGTCCTGCAGGCAGGGCTGGGGATGGGGTTGGGGGTCCTGCTTGGCCTTGCAGGAGCTGGAACCCAGGAGGGTTCCACTGCAGGAGGAGAAGGCTGCATGCCCATGCATGGGCACACACATCTGCTTCCAGCTAAATGTACTTGCAGGTGCTTTATGTGACCTGTCTCCTCAGGTTTGCTGCTTTCTCCTGAAGGTGATGGGTGAGCCCAGGAAAGTTGTGGAACTGGTAGATGAACTGCCTGGCTTCTGATGTGTGCTGTGTGAGGCTTCGTATGCCCAGCTTCCCCAGTGGCTGCCTCACAAACCTTGCATGTATTATTGCCAAGCATGCAGCATAAAGAGAACATTTATGAAAGGGAATATCAGAGGAAACATTATAGCAGGGACCTTATAGCCTTTCCATTATTATCGTTTAAATCTTGACGTGGTCTTTATTTGCAGTGACACTGGGACCAGTAAAAAGTGTTTTTTTCTCTTCCCTTCCCCTCCCCTTTCTCCCTCCTTTTCATTCTTTTCTTCCACATCCTGTTCTGAAGCTGTGGTGCAGAGATACAAATCGTTAAACATGCGAGTCCTCGGAGAGCCAGGTTTCAGTTTGTGTGGAATCAGCCCCTTTTGACTCAGAAGTTGGAAACCAGATGACTCACAGTGATGCATGTTTGTTGTTTTTAATAACTGTCGTTTTGCAAAATATGGTCAAAGCTTCAAATCATGACTTCTGGAGTAGGGGTGGTGTGTTTATTTTTAATTTGGGAGGCTATAAGCTGGAATGAGTTTGTTGCTGCTGCCTTCTCTTCACATCTGAAGTAGAATTAAAGCATTGAAAATGTGAAAGATTTTAGACACAATTTTTTCCTGTTACCTGAAAAAAAATTATTTTCTTAATGAATTACTTGAAAAGGCTCCAGGTGCCAAACATCTGGTGGGATTGTAGGCCCCTGGTTTATGTTTATATTTTTTAATATATACCCAAAGGGACAGGTTTCTTAAAAAGGAAGCAGTCAGATGTTTTGAATTTGTGGAGTTTTAAAAAAATAAATGCAATTCCTGCTTTATCATTTCTATTTCTAACCAAATTCTCATCTATCTCCTTTCATTTAAAGTAAGGTAGCAAGTATAGTATTTTAGTGCCAAAATTCTTTATTGGTGAAATCTTGTAGCAGTATGGAAAATATGAAAATAGCTACATATTTAATTTTCTAGAGATTTATTACTGCTTGTACAGCAGTTTGTAAACTCTTAGCTTAGTATTAAGTGCTTTATGACTTTTTTTTGTGTTTTACTTCTTAATTTGCCCAAAGAAGTATTGTAACTTATGGAAGTTCTGCAGGTTCGTTTTGCAGTCAGTTAATTTGAAGTGTGGATTTACCAGTAGAGGGGTACCAGGATAAAGATTTGACTCTAAGTGTAAAGTGGCCTTGTGACAGACTTTGTCATGGCCATGGGTTTTCCTCCAGTTCGGTTCTCAGATCCGGGTGCTGTAACCATGTCTGTCATGATTTATATGACGCTCTGTTGCAATTGCTGTTGCACAATGAAGGGCTGTGCTCCAGTCCAAGGCAGGCAGACTCTCAGCCTACCTCAGCCTGTTGCTTCTTGTTAGAGAGTGAGAAAGCAGCTACTGATTTAAAACAGAGCTTTGGGTCTGCTTTTGGGCTGAGCTGGGATATCTCTCTAGTGGTTAGAGTGCTACAAAAAGCACATTGCCTTTACTCTGAGGAACACACATCTGTGTGCTGGCTACTGCTGCCCAGCTGTGGTCTGATTCCTTATTCCTGTCAGGAAAGAAATAGCTTCTGGTCTCTATTGTTCTAAGGTAAATGTACTTGCTAGTGAAAGAGAGTGAAGCAGTGGCTGTGGAGGCTTGAGCTGCCCTCTCACTGCGAGCTGTGCCAGCAGCAGAGCAGGATTCCCACCGTGGCACGGGGAGATGCCCCTGGATCCCAGGAGGCCCCAGGAGAGTTCAGCTCTCACCCCTCGGTGCCTGACTTCCCTCTGAAGCTGCCAAGAAGGATGCCAATTTTTCCATTTAGCTGACTATTGTATAGACCTTAAAAGGGAAGGTTTTAATGCAGTTGGCTGTGATATGGACTGTTCAAGGGAAGTTATTTATTTTAACTGGCTGCTGTATGGATTATTACGAGGGCATTCTTTCAGCTGCAGCTGTATATTGACTGGTGGATGTGCTGGGCTCTATTGGTAGTAGCTGTCATATTGACTGTTACAGAAAAGATCTGTATTTAAGCCATAACACTGCACTGGGATCTCCCAGGCAGGATATTAATGCTAATTCATCTGCTCACCCCCTGCTGTGAGTGTTATTTGTTTAAATCTGTAGAATCCCACAGCGCATTTATATCCTCGCTAGAGTGAGCTCCGCTCCCTGTAATTATTTAACATTATATGCTGATATAAATTGTAACAGTTAAAGAATGGTAATGAGTAGCAAAAAAACACAAACTTAACCTTAGAAATGGCAGAGTCAGCTCTTAAAACAACAGCCAGCAACTTTCACTGTTCCCTGTCTTTTCCCAAGTCCATATGCACAATATTGTGCATACATTATGTGTGTGCGTGTGTGTTCATGCTCGCACTGGCAGCGGTGCCAGGCAGGGCTGTAATTATGCAGAATGTACTGTGAAACTTATGCACACTCTTAATTACATACAGTGCCTACGTACAGCAAGTTTTATCTCTCTGCAGCTCAGCTCCTTGATGAGCTGCTCTGATAGGTGATTGGAGTCGGGGCCACCACGTCGACAGAGGGAATGGAGCCCCTGGATTCTCCTCCCAGGGAATTGTGTCCCAGGGTTAAGCTGAAAGCCATCGGGTGTCACTGTTGCTCTGTGCAGGCTCAGCTGGCAGTGGATTTGTGTGGCAGTAAAAACTGGACTTTGGAAGTAGTATTTTTGGCTATAAACATCCAAGGCATTTACACATAATTTATAGATGAAGTGCATGTCCATACACACCATTTAAGTGTGGGTGGAGTGAGCGGAGGTGGCTCTGTTGTGTGTTAGCTGACTTTTTTCTTTGCAGTTTCTGTTGCCTGCTATAGCATTCGTGTCCCAAAATGCCACACAGGATGGGCAGCCACTGCTGAATAGCTCTGCATTCTGCTCTGGAAGTGACTGTGGTTCAGCAGTGATGGCCTGATTTCTGTATGTAATTTGCCTGTGAACATTAACCTGTGAGCAAATTTTTGGATTTATGATGTGACAACTGTGGTGTAGAAACAGAAAAATTATATTCGCTTTAGATTTCTTAAGAGCTTGGGAACTACAGGGATTAAAAGGTACTGTAGACATTTTTAAGCTGTAGTATGTGTGTCAAAACTCATTGAAAAATCAGGTTTGCATTCAAACAGTTCATCAACAACATAAAAAAAATTCACCAACTTAAAATGGAGATGACAGGGAAAAGTCATGTAAATAGCAAAGAAAATGTGTTTTAAAAAGACTTTATAGTCCGTGTCCCTTCTGATTTCAGGTAGCGAGTAGGAGCTGGAGTAAGAGGAGCTGAGCTTGTGCTTGATTTGCAGAGCAGCGTGATGGTCGGTTGGGCTGCGTTGGCAGCATGGACCTGTGCCAGACTTCACCACAATTCATACTGTGTCAGTTTAATAAATGCACTACTTAAATTATGAAATTACAAAAGAAAAAAGAGAATGCACTTATTCAGACTCTTAATACATTAAAAATAAGGCATTAAAACACTGCCTTTTTTTTTTCCCTTCCAGAATCAATAATGAACAGGAAGGGTTGTAGACATTAACAGTCATGGACATTCAAGCTCTTATACATAAATTATCTTAGAAAAATGCACATACGACTTGAATAATGTAAATACATTAATGCATTTAATAATTTAAACATTAAAGCGCATTCAGGAATTCGTGGCAGAAGCTGTTCTGAGATAAGGAACGGTCCTGGAAGTTGTGTGTCCCGAGATCGATGGCTGGCTTCTCCTTGAGAAAACTCTCTGGGGACGTCAGGCTGTGCAGCTGCAGTGACCGCCTGTCCCGAGAAATCCCAGGGCACTGCCAGCTCTGCTGCTTTCCACCTGCTCTTCTCTCCCCACCACGTGCACGAGCCCGTCTGCACAGGACATCTCCGGGTCCCCAAAAGGCCAGGGTGCACTTTGACATTTTGGTTTCTTCTGTGGAAAAAACCCAGAAACAGCTGTAGGTGAAACGGCTTCAGAGAATGAAAGTTGGTAAGACTGTCAGTTGGAGAGAGTGAGGCTTGGGGAAGTAGTGCACTCCAGGAATGCTTGGCTCTTTCTTGAAGCCCTGAAAATCAGAAGGTTGGCTCCAGAGTAATAAAAAAAGTAAAAAGTGATAAATAAAGGGATTTATTCCGTTCCTGCTCCTCTGCTCTGTGGCTTGAACCACCTTCAGCACTGCAGAAGCACCTGACAGGAACACCAAGGTCCCCTCATACAATGCATTTTCCTGAAGATTTTAAGCTCTGTTGTTTTTGCTGATGTACTTAAATTTGGAAGGCGCTGTATCCACCCCTCATGCCACTTTTCCTGGGTTCATAGCCTTGCTTTTCTTGCCTCTCCTGCGGGCAGGTGCTTTGGAGGTCATTTTCACCCTACAGCCCCACCATGGAGTGGTATAAGGTATCGTGTTCAGGCCTAGATACTGATGGGGCTAATGATGGATCTAATAAAAAAGAGCTTAGTCTGATCCCAAAGGGAGAAGAGTTGGGTTGGTTAATTAAAGGAGCCTGGCACAGAGCACCTAGTAATTATAGGTGCAAGAAGTCTGAATTTGAAGAGGATGGTGCAGCTGGAGAGGGAGGCACCCAGAGCTCTTCAGGCTGTGGGCAAGAATGCAGCAAAACCAGATCTGGAAGTCAGACCCGGGCAGAATTCCTTAGTGAATTCTTATTTATTCCATTTTTTAATGAGGACCTGAATGTCTCGTTATGTATTTATGTTTTTGCATGCACATGTGTATGTACAATTCTAGTTACACCCTATGGCTGGGAGGGTGGTTTTATTAAAGACCAGAAGATTGAGAGACAGATGTTTTAAGAGACACAGGCCTTGCCCTATAGTAGTTTGGGATAATTAATGCTGACTGCTGCATTGGTTGTATTATCAATGCTGCTGGGTTGTTATCTCCAGCATCATCCCAGGAGCCTGTATCACTGTGGGGCAGAGGGGCTGGTGCCACCAGGACCTGCTGGGAAATTGCTCCTGAGCTCTTGTGTAGGTGTAGGGTGGGGAGCAGTGCTGTGTCATCACACTGTCATCACCACTGCTGTGTCTCTTTATAGTTAAGTTCCTTAAAGCAGAATTTCTCAAACTTAGGTTAGAACTCCAAAGGGATGCAAAGGCTTCAAAGGAAGTCACAAAGTCACTCTCCAGTAAACAACTTTCTACTTGTAATTACTGTTTGGGACTCTGTTCCTCCTAGTTTGAAGAGCTAGCATTTACTTCAGTAACTCTTATTTTCCTGAAGGAACTTGATGCCATCTCAGCTGAGGAATGTGGGATGAGCCACCACAATAAATGAGTGAAAAAGGGAGTCAAGCTTGCATAAATTTTGAGAAGCAGTGCTTTAGCAAATTTTATTTTCTGGGGTTAAGTTCTGGAACTGGATCTATTAAGGAATGGATCTATTAACTTTACCTGATGAAACAATTATTTTGTCTCCAGTGGATTTCTCAATAGACCCCGTCTGGGGAAGGTAGGACTGTCTTTGCAAAATGTATCATTAGTTTTAGTGCTGAGACTAAATAATCAGTCAAGGAAGCTGCAGGTTTTCTTCTGTCCTTTCAGCTGGTGTGCTGTACAGTGATGGGTGGATTGGACTAGAAAATGAAATGTTAGTTCTAGGGATTTTAGATCAAAAGGTGAGAAGCACCAGTTTTTCCAACTATAGGATAAGATGGTGCACAGAAGAAAACTGTTCTGAGAATTTGACTTGTGTGCTCCTTGGCTGTGCTAAGTGTAAAATACACAAATGTTAACCGAAGACACCTTTTCTGAACTGTTGAAATGAGGAATGCTCATGGCCATTTTGCCCAGTTCCGGTGAGTTTGTCGCTCTGGTCACCTGTACAAAGGCAGACCCGGATACCTGGAGCAGGCAGTGCCCTGTGAAAGGGAATAAACCTCAGCCTCCCACACCTGCGAGGGCGCAGCGTCGCTGGTGGTAGGAAGGGGTGTGTCTCTTGGATGTGGGAAGCTCCTGCAGGGGATTTTTCATAATCCTGCTGAGGAAAGGACTCGAGTGATGGGATGCTCTGGATGTGGCCTGCAGGGAAAGCAGAGGAGTGGGTGGGGATCTCCCTGGGCTCTCATGGCTTAACAGCCATGTTTAGCTGGATTTAGGAGGTATAAGCATTTATGGTAAATTCTACTGCTCTATCACAGCCTGCTTTCTGCTTTACTAGCTTGGTCTCCATGGGGTATTCCATACATTATCCCATTTCACAGCCTGAACTTTTCCCCCTACTTAGAGGATTACGTGGGGCAGAGATGTAAGAAGAAAGGGAATCTTGACACTACTCCACCTTTTTATCTCTGTAACTCCATGTATATCTATCTGTCTGCTCTCACAGGGGCCAGGCCTTCTGCCTTCCAAAACCCTGCCTGGAAATTGCTGATTCAAGCAGGTAGCAATTTTAGGGCTCCTTACGAAATAAATGCCTCCTGTGTGCTCCCCTGGCACTGGGATTTCCTCTCTGATTTATCCTGCTCAGGTCTGCTAATGTCCCTTGACTAAACGGGCCGTGGTGTGATGGTGTGAAGGTCATTTTCTATATGCAATATACATTTCTGCAGTCATGGTGGGAGGGTAGGACATCTGAAGCAGCATATCCTGCTGGGAAAAGGAGGAAGAAAAGGATAGTCTGGCTCTTCTTTTCACAGCGTCTTGTGGTGGGATGAAGGTTTTGACAGCCTAATTCAGCATTTAGAGAAAGAACCAAGCAGAAAGATTCCCCCTCACCCACTCCTTGCAGCCCAGCTGTGACAAACTGACAGATAATTAACAAATCAAGACCTCCTATTAGCCTTGTCCCTGATGCATTAAAGCAGCTCCTATGTTGCATGTGTCCTTTGGCTAATGCCTCTGCTTTCTGGCTGCAGAGTGAGGTGGGTACATCCCTCCAGAAAGGCAAAGGGGCCTCCAAGATGCCATGCACAGATATTTCCAGGAGCAGAAGTTGTCTCTAAAAGGCAGCAGTGGGCAGCAGGTGGGAGAGCAGTCCCATGACTGCATGGCAGTCACTCTGGTGGTGCAGTGTGTCTGTGGAGTGTCTTTTGGGAACACAGGGCTGAAAGGGATGTATGGAATTATTATTGAATCCCCCTTGTTTTTACAGAAAATGACATGAGTTGAAGCAGCAATTGACAGGGCAGGTTTTTTCACTGGGACTGACCAAGCCTGTAAATATGATGTGCCAGGAAATGTGGTTTGTGGTAGAAACAGACCTAATGTTAAGATCTTAATATTACATTGTGAGCAGTGAACTGGTGCCTGTTCCTCTGTCCTCAAGTTGCTAGAACTGTGGCTAAGCCCCAAACAAGCAGCTTCTCTTCACTTCAGCTCCTCTTTTGGAGAAGAATGGTGAGGCGTGTCAATGTCCCTCTAGTTCAAGACATTAAATAGACACAAGCCATTGGTTCAGCTTAACACATGTTAAAGGAGAGAGAGATACCTAATTGCATCAAAGCCACTCTTAAGTTCATGTATGTGGAGCCCATCAAGCTGAAAGCATCCAGACAGCATCTGCTGTTATCAAATCACTCTTGAGTCGAGCTAATTAAAATAGAGCTTCATTTTTCTGAACCATTGTTTGGCAGGAATTTGAAACAGGTCTAACCCAATTTCTGTGTGTTTATGAGCCTTTATTATATCAAAAGTACTTTTCTGTAAATGTACAGGGCAGTGTTAAATGAATTGATCCGCACTGTATCACTGTAGATGCACTATGGGCTTCCTAATGATTTCTCTTTTAGCTTTTTCCAGATACACCCCAGAAAAGCTTGCTTTGTCCCTTATCGTGTCATCTTCCTTCTCTCTTTTCCTTTCTATCTCACTCTCAAGAAGGTAAATGTCCTTGTATTTCTTTCTTTCATATCCTCCTCCTCTACTCTATTGGGATTTTTGTATTATTAAAACATTTACACATTTGCTGCCACATGCAAATGCAGAATAATAAACCAGGACTCTTTATACTCCAGACAAGAGCAGGAGGTCTCTCACCACTGATTTTCACCCTGTTCTCATCCCTGTTGGTTAGGGGATGGAGAGGAGGGGAATCTAAATATTGCTGTGTTGGATCTATTTGATACAGGCTTTTTTTTCTTTAATTTTTTATGTTAAACATTTTATAAACATTTATATTTCACCATTCAAATTCTGGATATCATATTCCTCTTTGTAATTTGCTACAAGCACAAAAGTTAAAGAGATGTAGAAATTTCTCCCTAAAGACAAGTTGCACTCTGTGGCATATGAAAGCTAATTAATGAATATTCTCTGCAGAAAGGCAATACCACAAATATGGCCAGTCTGTTCAGAGCATTTGAGTTGGAGTGGCAGCCCAGGGAAACAGTAAAGTCAGGAAATAACTATTTTTCTGGTACCCAGTACAGCTCAAGTTGTTCATAAGATATTCTTGATTCTCACATTTATATCTGAGCAGTGGATTCATAGTACAAAGAAAGAAAGTTAAGGATTAGCATTAAGTAAAAATCCGGACAGTGATCTGTCATGAAATATCCCTGCAAAGGTGGTAAAGACTTCGGACTTTTAAGAATAGATGGAAAAATACAAAATAAAACCTATTTTTATGTATAAACTTCAAGGAAGTTTGCTCCTTTTAACGCAGTTAATTCACCTTGGAATGGAATTTTAGTGCATTTTATTTTGCATTTAATGCAGTTACTTCTGGATGTGTATATTCAGCTCCTCTGTACAGCCCAAGAGCAGTGCACAGAAATGTGTACTGGGGGCAAGTGCAACGTTCTGCCATAAGCTAGCCTGTGGGGAAGGTTCTATTAGATGTTCCCAAAATTGTGAAATATTATTGTGTCCAGTTCTGTGCTTTTAGAGAGCTCGTTACTCAGAAGTTTGCTCTTCTGTTCATTGACAGTGACTCTCTGCTGATTCCTCTTTTAATAAATTGAAGTGACTTTAATGCTGGCAGAAAGCAGCAGTCTCAGTATTCAGAGGGCACAGCAGGGATGTTGTGCTGTGTGCTTTTTCTGTAAGTCTTGTAATCAGACCTAATCTGAGGGCCCTGCTGCTGGGGGCTTGCCTGATCTATTTATTCCACTCCCATCTCCTTTTCTGAGCCCATCAAGGTGTGCAGTGGGTCCTTTTCTTTCCAGCAGCCATCTCATCAGTGTGGCCCCCTTCCCAGCCAAGGGACAGGGCCATGGCCCGGAGGGAAGAGTTTCTGGTAAAGCACAACTGTATGGGTAAATTCAGATAGCCTTACATGCAGAAATAATTCAGACAACAGCAACAAAGATCTGCTCTCATCATGGCGAGTACAGCATGAATGTCTCAGATCAAAGAACATCCTTGTAGGCTTTCCAGCATTTCCTGGATGTGCAGTTGTTGCTGTAGTTTCTACTGCAGGAAGAAGTTTGCTGTTCTAGCAAGAAATACTCTTTGTGTTTTACAACACCAACAACAAAGTCAAGCATTTGGTCTTAGGATCCAAAAGCCCAGGAAATGCATCTCTGGGGTTCCTCGTCAATTTGGGACCTAATGAAATATAGAAAATACTCAATAAAAGCACCCTTATTGCTTTAAATGTTTAAATGTGGAGTTTTTAGCCATCAGGTTAATGTTTTTGTATCTTTTTTTGATTCGATTGTGAGCACTTTTCCAGGTATCTCTGCCACTTGAGCACTAATTGGATTTCCACAGATAAACGGTGCTAGCTGCAGCCCTTACATCACAGTGTTTTTACTTCATCATCATTTTATTTGTTTTTACTGTAAAGGTTAATAAATCTTGCTGTGTTTAGAGTATGAAACAAGGCAGGCAGGCAGGCAAAGAACTGCACCGTGAAGGGGTGAAGTTTTATATGCTGCTTTCTCAAGTCAGGGTGGGAGGAGGAGCAGCTGCCCTTTGTGGTGGTTCTAATGGGCTGCTGGGTGTGTTAGTCACCCAGGGAGTGATCCATAATCCTTAAGATAAAAAGCGTTGATCTCTCCACTAGTTCTCAGACAGAGCTCTAAGGCATTTGAATTGGGTTACCATTGATTTAAGGTGGGGAGAAGACTGTAGTGTGGGTCTGCTTAAAAAGGGATATATGGGATTTATTTAGCTTATTTAATTTTTAAAAGAATATTGGAAGCCTTTCAGTGCAAGTGTGCCAAGTTCCCTATGGATTCTCAAGGAAGTTAATATATATAGTACTTGCCAGTATTTTAGGGAAGAACTTACTGAATGGCAGATTTTAGTCAAAATTTAGGTTGTAAATAAATTTCGATGAGAATTTATCAAGGTCCCAGATGTTTGCTGTCTCATTCATGTGTTCAGGAAAGCGTGTATTTTTTTAGCTTTCTCATGGTTTCCTGGGAAGGTGAGCTTGACTTCCTACCACAGCAGAGGCTTTCCAGCCACCAAGGCAGTGCAGAAGCCCTTTCTGGCCCTAGAGGGATTGAAACTAGTGCATTTCAAACACTAAATTTTGGACTTTGTGGCTTGATAGAAATCGATTGACCGGCCTGCACTTGAGCCAAAGCAGCATTAAAGACTGAACATACTTTTTTTCTGCTACGAAGATCTAGAAATGCTTTGTGGCTCCTTTGGATCAGGTGCAGACTCCTGTGAAAGCTGCATTACAGCCTCGGGTTTCCAGTCGTTCCAGTCTGTAGCAGCAGTGGCCATTCTTCCCTTGGTGTTAATTCCCTGCTGTGGACCCAGATTTCAGAGAGATTGTTGATGCTTTCTGCAGCATTTGTCAAGGAAATGGCTGCTTTCTTTTTTTTTTTTTTTCCTGAAGTGAGTAATTGTTTATTAATTTTTCAGCACATAAAGAGCATAATTATAATAGTCCCTGACATGTGCTGGCTGTGCCAAGGTTTAAGAAAAATAAAACCCAGTAGAAGTGCTGTTTTGAACTGTCTCTGATTTTTCAGGCCTTCCTGCTTTGGACTCAAATTTCTGTGTAGGAATTTGGGACAAGCACACAGGCATCAGTTTAATTCTCTGTAGAATTAATTCTCTTGGATGTTTTAACTCAGTTTAGGATGGTGGGATCTTGCTCAGGTGTTTTGAGAAGGAAGAGTAGGTGATCAGTACGGTGGAGTTTTTGGTACACACAGTTTTTTGGTACACACAGTGCTGTATAGGTAGAGCAGCATCCTGGATTTGTCCTGACACTTCTATGCTTTGTTTCTTTAAGCAGTGAATGTAACATCCATGAACAATGCTAGATTGACCCCAGGGGAAAATGAAGTGGGCCCATTGTTTGCAGAATATTTATGGTCTGGACAGCTACCATGGAAATGTTCCTGATGTTTGCCATTTCACTGTGTTTCACCCCTGTTGTAGAGGAAGCAACCTAAGAGTCGACAGGGAAGCTCAGCTGCTTTTGGGGCTGGTCATGCAAGTTGCTAGATTTGCAGGAGGAACTGTGTGATGTGAGCTCTGTTCTGCTGAGAACTGGACAAAGAGAAGGGACGCAGCTGCTTTTGAATCTATAAAATTATTCCACTTGCAGTCCCCACAGACGGGGCAGCTCTGGCCAATCAGGCTTCTTGCCCCTTTCTTCGTTTTTCCCTTAATGGGGCAATTAACAGCAGGAACAAAGTGCATGGTCTGCTCAGTCTTTATTATTATTTGTGTTGTAATAAATGTTAAGGAGGCCAGTGGCAGACCAGCACCAGGCACTGTGCAAATGCAGAGGAAAAAGACCATTCTTGTCCCAAAGAGCTCCAAGTAAAAAAATAAATTTACAAAAAAAAGGACTTTCAGTATTTGAAGTCCTTCTCCTTTTGCTGTTTCTTCCCAACTGCTGTGGTTTGCATGATTTATTGTGCACCTGTCACAACTTCCAGCTTTTTTAATGTTTTCAACATGAAACCTTTTGTGTGTTAGATTCTGATGATCCAGATAGTTTCCTCCGGTATCTCCTGTATTTATTTTGTCATTCAGATCTTCCTTGTCCTAACGTCATCACAGCCCCCTGACTTCAGCCCAAATTGTTTGGGGCTTTATTGCTGAAGGGAAACATTAATTCTCTATTCTACATTTCCTATGATTTAAAAATTCTGTGAGATGGGGTTCTTGAAATAGGAGGTTTGAGGAATAGTAACTTGCTGTTTTTTCTTGTCATGTGAGTCTTTTCAGTCTAAAACATCTTTATAGCTTCTTCTACAGATGGGTTCTACTTTTGATCCTCTTGGACTAAATCTAAGCCGTTGTATTACTGGATTTGTCCAGTCTCTTGACTGTGGAATTAGAAGGATCTGAGTAAGTGTGAGCAGTGCTCCTGTTCTGGTGCATCTCTGCTTGATTCAGCCTTCTGGAGTCTCCCATTCAATAGTGATTTTAAGTGCTGGGGCACAGTTGTTAGGTGTGACACAGACTTCTATCCTCACATCATTCTCCAGCTCCCTGTCATGTGAATGAACGTCTTGCAGTCCTTGTCTGCCCTGCAGTTAAAAGAATGAAAACGTAATAAATTACAGCTTCATTGGTTTTTACATTCTACACATGTGAAGGGAACAGGCTGAACGGGGTTTCTTTTGAAAGCTGCTGTATTTGAGCTCTGCAGTAATGGCAGGAGGGATAGAGAGAGGAGTGAGGAAGGTGAGAGTTGGAGGTGCTGCTCCCCTGGAGCCTGGATCACACATTTTATCAGTTGTGCAGCCAAGGACTGGTCCCAGTTCTGCTGTAGTGACATCCTGGACACTCGGTTGCTGCATTCCTTTGGAGAGACTGAGCTCAAGCAGCAATGCTTTTCCAGCACAGCCTCAGTGGGCTCGTGCAAGAGGGAGAAGCAAGTTGTGGGAATGGGGTACTGTCGTGGAGAGCGATAACAATTGTCTTTGCTGAGCTCTGACCGCCTGTCTGGCGTCGCTCCTGGCCCCTGGGGTCGCTCGGGTGACCTTGTCACGGCTCTCTGGTGGCAGCAGCTCTGTCACCTGTGCCGTGACGCAGCCGCACGAGGGTCCCTGGCCCAGCCTCGGGACCCCTGGCACTGGCGCTGCTGCTGCAAGCACAGCCCCAAACGCTCCTGCCAGCCGGCTGCAGGATGCCCCCGCTGCTCATCCCGCTGCAATTCCTTCTTTGGTGCTGCCGAGCGCAGCCAGCCTGCTGCAGCCTAGGCACCCGGACAAAAAGGCATTGCTAAAGTTGATTTTTCCCTCCGAAAGCGAGGTGATTTCTCTTCAATAAAAAAGTTAAAATGTTTGAACTGTAGAAAAAAGGTTCATGCTGCTCACTGGTTAAATTTATTATGGCTGCATTATCAGTTTAATACATTTAGTTTGCTCTTCTGCTCATATTTCTTATAAGATGTTTTTCCAGCATTTATCACTTCCCTGTAACAGTTTTTATTGTGTTAAGCCTGATGTTATGAAGTCTCATTTGGAGGTGTATTTCTGACATAAAAAAATACCTATCTAGCACATTTTCTCTGCAAATTAAAATAGTTATTGTATGTTTCTTTTAATGTACGTGTAAAAGTTTCTGGTTATTTTTAGATTTATGCATGTAAGTTTAGCTTGAGTATTATTCCTCTTAAAAAGACAGGAATTTTGTCAAGATGTCCACTGTGTTCTCAATCGAATTATAAAAACCTGAAGATGATAGATATTTCACTTTGAAAGGTGACTACTACACAGATGAAGTCGCTACTTTTCATAAGGGTTTTTACTCCATATATCAATGTGTTTTAAGAGAGACTTGGGTCAATAATACCATGCTTCAGAATTCCCTAAATACATATTTACACAATAGACCTTAAAATATATTAGTCTATCATGTCAGCTCCTGTACACTTCTATCCGGGATGTTTTATGTCCTTAACATATGATACAATAAAACTTTATTTTATATAGCATTTCTCATACAAATTGTATCCTAAAAGGCGTTGTGTGGGGTTAAACGAGACTTCCACAAGGTTAAAATTAAAGGCCAAGCTGAAGGGTGCAGGAGAAGGAAGGGGTTCGCATGGGATAGCTGTGTTTAATTGAACAAAGGGAACCTGAGCGGGGAACACACGGAGCTGAGCGCGTGTGAGCGCGGCTGGAGCTGCAGAGCAGGATCCCTGCGAGCGCCGAGGTTATGTGAGGAAAGGCTTATTCCGTGTGAATGAAGGAGGTGGAAAGGTCACGCCTTCAGGAGCAGCTGGAGGAAGTGTGGAGTAGCTCCTGGAACAAAGCAGTTGGAAGCAGGGGCTGTGTGGAGTCCCTCCTTTGTGGTGGGAGTAGCAGAGGTGAGGCAGAGCGCGCTGCCGGGGAGGAAGGCAGCGCCGTGCCAGCTGAGCTGCGGGCTGGGCTGGGTGGCAGCGGGGTGGCACAGCACCGGGGCTCTCAGCTGCTCCAGCGCCGCTGCTCCAGCCTGGCCCCGGCGCTCCGCAGGCACAACACACTGACAGCTCACATGCCTTTTTTAACGGCTTTTATAATTTTTTAAATTTTTTTTTTTGGTCACCCTGTTCATGTAAATTAAGTAAGGCTTTTTTGTATGTGATAATTATAGATAAATGTATTTAAAGTAGATCTGGATTTTGTAGTCCTCAGGAAAAAGAGGAAGAGCAATTTTTCCCCCCGTCCCTGTCATGTGTTCGTTTTAATGAGCAATTTTAAAAAATTGAAAATAAAAGAGGAAAATGAATAGGTGTTGAACCAGCCTGTGATATGTAAATGCCAACTAGTAATTACCTAAAACCTCAATTTTCTTTCTGTTTCATCTTGCAAAACATTTCATTTCCACTGAGTGAAAACACTTAATTTGGGGCTCTGACGGCGGCGGCGGCTGCGCCGCCAGGGGGCGCGCGGGGTCCGCGCGGCCGGAGCCGTGAGGGAGCCCCGGAGCCGTGAGGGAGCCCCGGAGCCGTGAGGGAGCCCCGGGGCCGCGGGCCCTCGCCCGCACGGGGTCGGCTTGGAAAGACCTCCGGGACCACGCAGTGCAGCCTGTCACCCAGCACTGCCCTGTCAGCTGCGCCAGCGCGCTGAGAGCCGCGTCCGGGCTTTCCCTCACCGCCTCTCTGGGCAGCCCCTTCCGATGTCGAGTCACCCTGTGAATAAATTGTTCTGGTGTCCAACCTGAATCTCTCCAGGTGCAGTTTAAGACTATGTTTTGTCATGTCGCTTGTTTTCTGGGAGAAGAGCCCAAATCCCACCTGGCTACAACCTGCTGACTGAGAGTTGTAGAGAGCAGAAAGGTTTTCCCTGAATCTCGTGAACCTCGTTTTGTCCAGGCTGAGCGAGTGGCCAGTTTCCTCACCCTTCATGGGTGCTCTGAGTTAGGTGTCACACATAGTCCAGGTTCCGAGCACCTGGGATTTCCCCTTTCTTTTTCCTTTTTTTTTCCCCTCTCCCCTTTTCCCTTGGTTTGGCTATTTTTTCTTTCCTTTTTACTTTTTTTTGGTTGGTGTTTTTTTTTTCTTTCTTTTTTTTTTGTGTGTGTGTGTTTGTTTTTTTGGTGTTTTAGGGGGGTGTTTTTTTTTTTGTTTGTTTTGGTTTTTTTTTTTTTTTTGGCTGCTATTCTGTATTCTCTTAGTTCCAGGTTCTTCATCTCAGATATGGCTCAAAGTGTGTTTCTTCCTCGCCTTTGTTCCCATGAATCTTCCTTTTCTGCCTCCCATGAATATGCTTTCCACTGTATTTTTTCCCCCCTCACTATTTTACATGAGGGCTTTGCCGTTGTTGTCACAGTATTTTTAAACTTTTCTCCATCCAACTCTGAGACCTGCCGAACTTTGTAGGTTTCTAGCTTGTGTCTCAACCGCTACAATTCCTGGGGTGGTGTACGTTCTCGTTTAAGTCTCAGTGAGGTCACAGGGCTTCGAGGCGTCCCGAGTGCCGAGTGCCCGCAGTAATTCCTGCCCGGGCCGCGAGCGCGGCTCCGCGGGGCCGGGGCCGCTGCGGGAGCGTGCCTCCTTACTGAGATATACGGCTTCATAATTAGCCCCTTGCATTTTCCCCGACTGCTGGCATCAGCGTTCTATGATGTGTTTCCCTGATTAACAGCTGCTTTGCAACTATTTCCGTGTGCCACCGATAACCATATTTGTCAAGTTAGTCCTGGCAGGGCACTGATTTCTTACTAAAACACAGCATTTCTGTTGCAAAGGGTTTTCTTGTTCACTGTTGTGCCAGGCTTTTAAGTCAGCCCTTGTTAAAACGTAAGTTGGCTTCAGCCTGATGCTTGTTAACAGGATTCTGGGTATCTCCTTTAGAGTAGGAGTGCAGAAACCTTTCACAGACAATTTAATCTTCCGAGCCTTGCAAACATACAGCCGTACACTGAGGGGGTGTTGCTGTAGGCTAATATATTGATCAGTTCCATTTGCCCTATAGCTGTGGCCTTCTGCTCTGGCTGAAATAGGTTGAGTGTTTGTTGATACTGCCATATTATTATTTTTTAATACACTGGAAAAAAATTAATTCCAACTTCTTTTACATACGTCATGTATATTGCCAGTGTTGATTGCTTCCGCACATGTAATGTAAACTGTCTGTGCATAGTTCATGGCCTGGGCCGCCTCTGCTTAATGAAAAGAAGTGTTGCTTTTAAACAGATACAGATCCACTCTGAAAGACAAAATACCATCCCTTGCAACGTATAATTCAGACCCAACCTTTACATCACAGGTCATCTCAAAGTCTCAGTCTATCAACAAATGCTGTTTAGTAATAACCTACAGAGGGTTCCCAGTATTAGGAAATCTATTGGAGCTCTTACAGGCTGCGCTCCCGGTGGCTCTTGAGTCTGTTTTCCATGTGGAACTCTCTTACCAAATCCTTTGTAACTTTCATTGGTAAAGATCTTTTACATTTCTGTTATTTTGTTTTTTATTTCTGAGTTGGTAGAGAATAGGCATTTGCCACAGTATTTTAAATTTCATTGTTTATTTTTTTAATGCAAGCAACCGACAAAGTAGCTTAGATTGCTTTATTGGAAACCCTGCATCTTTGAGCACAATAAGAAATAAGGCTGTTTTTATCCTCCACATTAACACAAAAGGGAGGGAAATTAGGAATGAAGGGCCTTGGCTGCTAAGTTAGCAGTCCAAGTGCTGTGCTTTGGCCCAGAATTTTGCCAGCCCTCTGCCCTTCCATAGCATCTGCAATAAAGTTCCTGTCTTTATTTTATATTTTCGACATTGAAGCAGAATATTTGGCCTGAATTTATGTCATTTGTCCAGTTGCAAATATAATCTATGAGCAGTGACATTGATCTTTTAATTGGAAAATCAAACTGTAGGACATAACCTGCTGCAGGATTCTACCCATCTTTTCCCAGTCAGAAGGATGACTTTGTGGAGCAGGAGAAGTGGTGGTGGGAAAGCAAGTTTATGGGATGGACTGGCTTTTCAGAAAGCAAATGCACTCTTTCTTTTGCACAAGCACCTGATCCATTAGATAAAGCCAGTCTGCTCGACGGTGCATGCTGGCAGTCTAGGAATCAACGCAGTGATACAATGCTCGTTATTTGGCAGTGTCCTAATACCATAAAAATTTGGAGAAGTGTTACAAATGCTACAGAAATAGTATGGAACAATGTTAGCAGCTGAGTCAGAGCGCTATTTGCCACATGATTTTTTTGGCTGTACATAGGACTGCAAGTCTTCTCATCTTCCTCCTCCTTTTTCTGTTGTTTAAATTATGGAGTGCAGTTGCTCTTGTTTGTGCAAGGAAAATGATCCATAGAAGGTAGGGAAATTCTCGTGTATGTTTCTTGGAAATATTGGCATTTTGACATGGCCAAAATTGCTTCGTAAGTTACTCGTGTATACGAGATTAATTATAAAAATGAAGACATTTCATCTCAGCCTATGAGAACGAATGTTCAGAGGTAAATGCAAGCACAGTATGAGAAACATGGGATTACCGGAGGGAGGAATACATGTCCAGGATTCTTTTTATGGAGTTGTTGCTTGTAATTTCATTTTGTTTTAAGATTAAAAAGCCTGTGAATAATGAAGTAATGCAGGGGAGAGATAAAATAGAAGTTTATTTTGGACTGAAATTTACTACCGAAATGTTTACATCTTTATAAGGCAAAAAATAAGCTTTAATAAAGAGTTAGAATCAATGAAATGTTCACATGGTTGTGATTGAATTAGCACAATGAAAAATACTGCTTATTTCTCACAGGTTTTGTAATACTTAAAAATTGATAATTAAATATAAGAGCTTGCAGAACTGCAAGTCTGCAGGCCGTTCGTGTCTATCTCACTAAATGTGGGAGGGAGTGTTAAGGAGTATCTGAAGACACAAACAAGTAATTATTGTTAGAAGGAGAGTGGCTTTGATATGTTCACGTGTCTGTCGGTCTGCTCATTTGGGCATCTTTCTTATTCAGCATATTATCTTAAGGTTATTAGTTTGGGTGCTTTATATTTCTGCATCCGGCACAGCAATATCAGCACAGTTTAAATCTGCGATTTGCCTGTCACCTGCATTTCAGCTGGAGACAGATCAAGTGCACATAAATGAAGCCAAAGTACACTTTATGTGGGGTAGTTTTTTCTCTGCTGTTTTGTGGTTCAAAATTACTGAATGGAACTTAAGGAAAAAATGCAGGAAAACAAGAAAATGAAAAGAATTAAAAACACCCCATTCATTTTATCCTCCCAACTTTGAAGTGTGCTGGGACTTTGTCAAATTCCCGTTAAAATAAATATGTCAATTTCATCTCTCTTCCAAATTCATTTATCATGCTTTTTTAAAAGGTGTTTTCTGCTTTACCTGATGTTTAAATTGGATTCGCTCGTTGATGCTGTTCTTTGCTGTATCCCCCATGTTTTTCTTAAATGAATTAGTAATGACAGCGTACTCCATCATACCCTCTCTACAGCCACTTTAAGGGAAGCCTGGTGATCTAAACCTTTTAACCTATTAAAGATGATTTTCCCCAATTGAATCAGACCCACCACAGGTGTAATAACTAATCATTTAAACTACACCTGCTATTATGTATTTTTAAGCCATTATGCATGTTGGATAGATGATAATTCATGTTTATTGCATTGTCCAATGGATCCGTTTTGCCTACACTAGCCTGATTAATGTATTTAAAGAAATAAGAGATGCAATTTAAAAGAAAAAAACATTGATGGAATGCACTGAGGAGTACATTGAAAGTGCCATTAAACCCATCAGAACTTTGCTCTCTGACCAGAAATGCATATTCCAAGTGTTTGATTCAAACACAAAGTGAAACTTAGTGATTTCAGGAGTGGTGCTGTATTTTCCCTTCTTTTCTGCTGTCAAAGTTTTGGAAACCTTTTTGGAACTGAATTCCAGAAGCTGTATTTTAAGATAAACTCTTAAAGACCTGAATAACAGGGGTCTAGCGTATTAGGATGGTTAATTTTAGCACTAGAGAAGGGAAGTAATCTCTTCCACTAGTTCACATGGATGTGCTGTTAGCACATTATTCCTCATGATGCCACGATTGGAGCAGATGTTTTTGTATAAAAGTGGAGGGAATCACTGGTGTAGTAACATGTAATAATGTGTATAACAATATAGGGAAGTATGTGGGAAATGGAACTACCATATGAAGAAAAAAATGGAATACCTTTCATGGGCACTAAATGGAAATGTAAACATTGAGTGCTGTTGTTGTTGTTGATGCCATTGAGTATTATCCCAGACTTGCCCTTTGCTTGTATAAGTGCTCTGTTTTAGGTGGTCTGTCACCTTAAAGAAGGATGTAGAAATCAGTTTGTAGACAAAAGTCATCTGTGGCTTTTGCTGGTGTGCAGTATAAATTTAACTACTTGCCTACCCATTTGTGTCATTCCAAGTGACTTTTTTGATTGTTGTTATGTGATCCAAAACATGTGAAGTCGCTTCTTCTCTAGTCATGAGAAGCTGAGGTTTATTTATTGCTTTCAATAAATTAGAATGATGGCAGAAAAGGCCTTAATCTCTTAGAATCTGCAGGGAGCTTTAAGTCAGATAGAAAGGAAGCATTCTTACAATAAGCCAACTGTTACAGATCACATGCATTGACTCCAGGCTGGCTTTAACTGTAGGAGCCAACTTAGGTAAGAAGATCACAATGTAAATAACAGAAACACGTAATAATCGTAAAGGAGTTTTTGTACAGGTAGAGCTGCTCCCAAAGTAATTAAACAAGAAACTTCTAGGCTAAACACCATAGTTGTGCTGCTTAGACTTAAACCACAAGCTCTGATACTTGTTGAACCATTTCTGAAAGTTGGTGGTGTCTCCAGATCATCTCTGTGATGGGTGTGTTGTCTTACCTTGCAGTCCACAGTGCCTAATATAAAATAGGGATTTGACCATGTCTAACTTGGATCTTTTCTCTCTTCTTTTTCTCCAATCCTCCTACCCTCCTCAGATTGTGACGGCAGTGAAATTTTTACAGAATCCACGGGTCCGCCAAAGTCCTCTTGCAACCAGAAGAGCATTCCTGAAGAAGAAAGGTATGAACTCTTTAGGCTGTGATCTCAGTGATAATGAGGGACCTTGAATTAATGTAAAGTCAAAATGTATTGCTGTGGAATATTAGATGTTACGGACAAAGCAATTAGTCAGTCTCAAAAGAAGATCTGAGGTTTATAAGAAATATCAGTCTCTTTTCTTCCCAACTGACTAGTGCAATATTTGCACCAGATGTGGAATTGTAGAGTACAAAAGACACATGGGAAATTTCTGGTTAACTGTTATCAGATCTTTTCTGCTATGAGGATGTTTCATAGTTGTGGACTAGCTGGTCAGTTCAAACCTTACTGACACTGGCATTAAAATGGCCAGTCGCTGGGTGAAAAGGTCAAATGTTCCCAAAGAGAGCCAGAGAGAGGCAAAGAACCTGGTAAAAGTCAACAAGGTCAGGTTAAGGTCAAGCTTGGGGTCAACCTGACTTTCAGGCTGAAATGGTAAACTACTGACTGAGTTTAGCCCTTTCCTATAGCAGGGATAGAACAGATCCTGACAAATCCTATATCATCTTAGTGAGGTGCAGCATACTTTGGTCATTGCCTACAGAGACTTTATTTTACTTTCTGACTCATAGTGGAACTATCTTTTGTTCCTATTTTATTTCTAAAGTTTTTATTCCACAACTTGCAGTGCATTCCAGGTGATGTTCACTCTATATTTTGCTACAGTCCTGGGACCATATTGCTTACCACAAGGCATAAATAACAACAGTTTTAACTTGAAGTTAATTACATGTGTGGTGGAGCACTGTAAGGTGTTGAAATGATACTGAAAATACAAATTCCAAACTTCAGAGGGGAGTGACCCACATACGCATTGAAGTCATAAGTACTTCAAGGTACATAAAATTCTAGAGCTAAAGATCTTGAGCTTTGAAAAGCAGGGAAGCCCATGAACTACGTATTTTTCTGTTTGGAGTTATGAACTGCTTATTGAGATGCCTGAGACCTGAAGTCATGAGATGGAGAGTTCAAGTATATGCACCAGTTTGCTCATCCTGAATAGCAGAGAACCTAGAAGGGAATGGCAGCCTTGTGTTTTGGCAATGATGTCATGACAAGTAGTTCACGGGCACATCATTTTGAGTGTGATCCTCTCCCTGCTTGTCCTAGTGCCAATTACGAGGACATTCCAATCATCAGGGATGTTGCTTGCCCTGCCCTGCCATCAGGATGACATTAAAATTTGGAGCCTGTTGGTCGCTGTGGACCATGAGTTTTTCCTTGAAATATGTGGACCTACAGGGAGTAATTAATCATAAAAGCTTGGGGATTTCAACTCTATCATCGAAGCAATGAAGCAAGGGAAAGCTGAGCCTAAAAGCTGTGCTGATTACCCGGGGTAACCTGATACAAAATCTATTGTTGCCGAGAGATCCTTAGCCCCCAGTATATCGTGCAATATTATAACTGCCTGATCTTCTTCTGTGCTGACAATGACCAGTTAGTCCTCATTTTCTCTCTCAACACAGCTGGGTTAGAATTTCATTTGCAGAAGGTATTTAGAGCAATTTAGAGACAAATGTCTCTGGTGTTTGCTCTGCACTTCCCCACCGCAGGCTTCGCTGAACAGTTTTTCGTATCAGGAGCTCCATCTAATCTGTTTAATTTTAATAAATCCCTGACTGGGAGAAGAGGAAGGGTGGGGAGATGGAGGCGCAGAGAAACTGTGGCCGGACTAATACTTCTTATGAATTACTTGGATAATAATTACTAAAGAGCAGAAATGGTTTGGTAGAACTGTTTGTTTGTTCCTGTGTGTTAATTAGCCCTCCTTCCCTCTGTGCTAATTGTTTTTTTTCTAAACTTAACCATAGGAGATAGGAAGGAGTAGGGTCCAGTAGCGCCTGCACCCAGCAGTCACTGGAAATGTGTCCATATGGAATGTGGCCAGTGTTCGGTGCTGGTGTGGTACCTGTGTGGTCTAGCAGATGGAGTCAGTTCTTGAAACATAGATGTGGCCTGAGTAGGTGAGGAACTACAGGGTTTGTTCTCTCTATTCCCTGATGTACAGACCCTGCCATCCCTGTGATAATGTGTATCCTCAGTTGAGGCTGTCTAGTGGAGAGCCTGCGCTGCCAGCTGAAAAACGTCCTGCAAGCCTGACTTGGCTTAAGAAATTTCACTTCTGAGACTCACAGAGTGGTTCTGCCTAGAATGACAATATTTTCTTCTTTTTCTGTAAGCATCTCCTTCTTCATAAAGGCCAATCAAATTTTATTTCCTTTTAGTACAGGAGCTGGATTTGGTTTAGTACATTTCAGTGAGATGAGAAATGAAAGTTTCTGCAGGATTATCAGCTGGACTGGGTTTGGTGAAGCAGTAGACGTAGAGGCTGAAATCAGGTGTTCCTGGTTCTGTGCAGTTCAGGTGGTGCTGAACTGCTCTCTCTGGCACATGGGGTGATAGAGTGTTGATGACAGTTGGGAGAGTGAGGGTATCCTGGATTTGTAAAAGGGCTTTCAAAAGTCAGATGAGATTTCTCTGTTGTTTTAAGCACTTTTAAACTCCCATATACAGAGGCATTAATGAGAAACATGAAGTTATTAGAATCATTTATCATTTTCTTTGAAGCTTACACTGGCATTTTGTGTAATTTATGACATTTCCTCCTTTTTATCATGAACTTCTTCAGATGAAGGGAAAAACAGCTGTTTCCCCTCAGAGTATCTGAAAGAAAAGAAAGAAAAAAAAGATGCTGTTTGTTTTTTGTCCAACTCGCTGATTCTGCTGATGACATGCCACAGAATCAGCGGCGCCTTGGGAGTAATTAGACAGCATGTGGGGCTTAAACCCTTGTGGAAATGTGTCTGTCATTTAACTGTTGTGCCTCAGATGTCCTGCACTGCTCAGTTACCCATCCGCTAACTCGTGTGGCTTGTTAATTTTGTGTGCTCTGAATCTCTTAAGTTCTGGCAAGACAGAGAAAGGGGGTGGAGATGCACTATACATGGAAGCTCTGTTTTCAGGGTGCTGGGTTTTTGGGGCAGAGAAGGGGAAAACAGTGAGGTTACAGACTTGTTGTGTCATCTTGGATGAAGAACTGTTTTCTTAGTTGCTTGTTCTCATCTGTAAAATGACTACAGTAATGCCTTTCCAGAGTGGGATTGTGGGAACTGATGAAAGCATATGAGGAGCTCAGAAATAATAGTGATGGAAGAACAGAGGTGCATTAAAGCAAGTTAATGTACAATTGTTGACTTACGTTGGGAAAATGTCCACTCAGAAGGTTTTCTGCAGTGCATCAATGTTCCAGAAAATTTTTCCAGTGTCAAGATGCCAGACTATGGTGATTTCTGAAGAGATGAAAAAATTATTTAATTCTACATGCCCTTCCCAGTCAGAGCTCAAAGGCACTTGATCCCCTGGAAACAAATGCTGTCAACCCCAGAAACTTCCAGTAGAAAACTGACTTAATTTTCTTCCTCTTTCTGTAGTCTGCATTCTTGGAAGTTGAACCTGCCTTTTCTCCTTTGTCAAAGAAACCTAAGTGGATCACCTTCAGGACCTGAGGGATGGGGGCACAGCCCACTGGTGGCGGGCTTAAAAAAAGCAAATTCTTCAGCAGATTTCAATTTAACCCTCTTTTATTACTCCTTCTTTTTTTTTAATAATTTAAGTCCATTTCATGAGGCAGTTTGCATGTCCTTGAATGGAATCTCGTTACCATGAAAGCTTTTTTAGCATTGATTTCATAACAGTCTTAATTTAATAGTGCCGTCATTACTGAGAAGCTCTGAGAGTGAGGCCCCAGCTTTCCAGGTCACTGACCTTTTAATTACAAACCTTGTTCTGATGGCCAGGTTATCGACTGGACAGCTCCCAGCTCCTGCCCCCAGCATGAAGATGAAAATAACTGCCTTTCCTCCCCCAGTTCCAGAAAAGGGAGGAAAAGAAAAGTAACCTCTTGTGTTTTCAAAATTAATTTTCTCCTTCAGCTTTACTTTGTAATTAATTCTTTAACATGTCTCAGTGAAGCTCAAACAGTTTTTGCAAAGGCTTTCCTTGAGAAGAAAATACAATGCAAGCCAATGGAGTCCAGTGCCAACCCAGCTGGAAAAACAGAGTTAGTAACCTGTGGTGTCAAAATACCTATTTAGGCCACACTGCTCTGCCTCTCCAAACCTTATTCTTTTCTAGGAAGTACCATGTTTGATACACAAATGTGGGATTAGACCCTAAGTGTTGACTGTTCAAGGAATGCTAGGTGACTTGTCCTTCTCTTCAAACTTCCTGTCAGGACACAGATTTGAGAGATGGTAAAGAAAAGGAGTACTGATAGCAGAAATTTATTGCAAGAACATGCTTAGTGTTTTAAGCATCTAGTACAAATCAACACACAGCAAGAGAAAGTTCACTAGCATAGGTAGAAGCAGGGAGGTGCTTTCTGATTATTCAAGAAGCTTGCAGCAGGTGTTCAAGTAGCATAAAGTAACTCTAACATCTTGTGTAGACTTACAGAAATTACTGTAGAGGTTGCATGGAAGTCAGCACATTCTGCATTTTCATGATGCTTTTCATTTCAGGATTTTGGAGCCCGTTGTACCCATTAACAATGGAAACTTTGCAGCTCGTTGCATGGAGCATGTTCAGTGGTGTTTATAGGGTTATCTATCATTATCAGAATCATGGTTTGATCTCGATCTCCCTGTGCTTCCCACTAAAAAGCATCCACCTCTGAGGTAGATGACAGCAGCTGTTCAACATCACTTTGTGATTTTTAGGAGAGGAAATGAAGAATACTTTATCTAACTGATCTTGCAGAGGGAGCTTTAGGGATAGAGAATGTAATTACTGAGTAAAAAATTTACTAAGATTCTTGAAAAGCACCATGGGATATTTAATTACTAAAGATGGTTGGGCCTCTGTTTATGGCTGTGCAAGACAGCTAGTGTGCCTGGTAATATTTTGCTAGGCTAAAGAAAAATACGTCCTACATCTGTCATGCAACCAGTTTGTTCTTTAGGTGCCTCCTATCCAAGCTTTGGCTCTACACAACCCTGCATAAATGGGGAAATGTGATTGTCTCCCAAAGAACTTTTTAGGGAACTCAAGAATGAAGAGTGAGAGAATGAAAGCTGTCATTGCTAACAAACTTACACCAGTTCCTATCTAAATCAGCAATAGGGGTAATCCCATCCATTTGTGGCACTCTGCTGTGTTTGCCCAGTGCTGATGGTGTTCAACATACAGATTTCCACTCCTGGGGTATCATAATGCAGAGGAATAGATGTGCTTGTGATCCAGAAATTAGTTCCACCTTTCTGTGTTTTGTATTAGTTGCCCTCTTTTTTTCTTTCTGAAAATGATTGAGAGTTACTATCCATCTGCTGAGAAGGAGATGTCTTCCTGTCCTGCCACTCTTTTGCATGGGGATCTGTCACCTGCTGTTCAGTACCAGCCTATTCATCATGCTGACTCTTTTCTCCCATCAATTCTACCACTGTTTGTGATGTCTGAACTTGTCGTGAACTGTACGGATTTTCTTGGCTTCTTTGGTGACAAGGAATGTACAGTAGTGTCAACAAAATGTGGTAAACTGCTCAGCTTTAGGACATCCTGGGAATCAGATATGGTGCTTCTTTGGAGGGCTTTGGGAAGAATATAGTTGAAGAAACCCTTCACTACCATTCCTCAAGATTTGAAAGGAAGTTTGGAAAACTAGTCTGTTTAGTCCCTATACACATGGAGAAATCAGCTCATTGCTTGTCTCTGACTCCTGTCCCAGTCGTTTATGAGAGGGCAGAAAACCACCTGACATCAGGTTAGACATAACTGCCCATGTGATGCCGTGTACAAAGGGAGCCAATCCTTTCTTGGCTGGAAAATTATTGATAAATTGGAACAGATCGGTTTGATGCTTAGGAAGTTGTGCATGCTGCAAAATGCTGTTTGTAAGCTTAATTTTAAGAAATAATTGGAATGTCATGGGTTTAATGATGTCTCTCCACTTGGCTATCTGACAGTGACTATTTAATGTGAAAGAGCCGTTAAAAATGGCTTTGCAAAATTAACTCCTATTGCTCGTTAAGTGTATTTTGAGTCATATCTGCCTTGTTTACTGACAAAGTAATGTTTCCATTCCTGGTAGTACTGAAAAAACAATATGATTACAGCAGAGTGAATTGAAGTCTACCTAGAAGATAATGCTAAAATAGACAATTATATTCCAAGGCCTGAAATCATTAGCCATAGTGATGGGCAAAAAAGACCCAGCCCCTAAGTCTGACTTGTAAGTTTAAATATTTATTTATAATGTTTTTGAGTGAAAGTAAATGCCAAGTCCAAGAGAAAGCCACTTCTGTAGTTACAATCTAAGAGCAGGCATAGGAGGTCTGAGATATGACTGCTTCCTTGGCTTTGGGTAAATTTCTTGTTTGCAGCTTGCCCATCTGTAAAATGGGGTTAATTAGCACTTTCGCCTTATTGACTCAGTAAGATTTATGTTAGCTGTGTTCATAAACTGCTCTGATATGCTTGTTTCAGAGTTCTTGGTGCTGCCGTGTGTGATTTTTGAAGGTACTTAGTAAAAGCCACACTTTCAGAGAGATTGGGAGTTTACTTCCATCAGCTGTGTATGGGAGGGGAAAGCTGCAAACTTCAGAATGTCAGAATGTCAAGGCTCAGGCAGATTGCGTGCAATCCTAATCCAGCCCTGCAGCTTTGACCTTTGAAGAAAGATTCACCTTGAGATGGTTGAAGAAATCTATGTACGTTTGTATAAAAATATTTCTGTGACAGAAAGAATTTGTTTTTCATGGTCATCCAGTCCAGGGTTTCCCCACAGTCTTCCCAGAACAATTAAATGAATTCATCTTCTGACCTGCTCTGAGAATGAGTCTGGTATTCTTCGTCTAAGGAGACAGCCTTCCCTCTTGAAGCTAAAACAAGGAGTGTAGTTAGGATAATCTGTGGTGTTCTGCTGAAATTCATTTCAGACCTAATGATACTTTCCTGCTAGGAAAGGTAAAATAAGTTCCTGTATGAGATGATTCTCTAGGATTTCTTAGACAATATTTCTGTTCTGTTTTAAATTATGTTTTGGGTCCCCTTGAACATGAAATCCTACAGTTTGCTTTTCTACTGCACACTCTTAATTTTGGTCTGGAGTGCAATCATTCTTTTCTTAACTAAGAGGTTAATTTAGTTTTTGGTTCATTCCTTTCTATTCTTTCTCCTGGAGCCTAGTGCAGGTAACTCCACTTCTCCTGGAGCAGAGCAGAGAATTCATTCTCATGAAATCTGAGGCGCTCTGAAGTAAAAGCTGTTGACTTTGTCATACCGTGCAAATGTGCATTGCTTTTAGCAAGACAATAAAGGGTAAATGGGGTGATCTCTGCTCCTGCAGAGAGGTCAGGTGGTTACATTACACAATCTTCTAGAGCATCTTGCAGCAAATACATGGGTTATATTAAAAGTTGCAATCATATCATTTTTTAAAAGTAAATTGCTGACCTTATGCAGTGGAATCAGCTTTATTGAATTTCGCCAAAAATGCGTTTATAATCCCCCCACCCCTGCATACACATGATATTCATGTCCTTGCTGCCCATGTGGAAATGTCCCTTTTTACGGTGATAAAATTAAATTTGTCTTTGTCTCTGCCTTGCCTCACCTTTTAAGATTCCATCCTTTAGAGACACCAGTGGATATCCATACCAGAGAATGAAGATGGGCAATATTCCTGCATGGCTGGCTGGCTGATTGTGAGCCAACTACCACAGAACAAATAAATAAGCATTTCACATTTAGAGGACAAATCAAGCTGAGGACAGGTATAATATGGGTATTTTTCTAGGAGTGTTGTGGCCTTAGCATAGGTAAGAATATATTTTGACTTGGAAGTACCTACACTTGGCTTCTGGATTTTTTCTAATTTCTATGCAATATGAAATGTAAAATCCACTAACAGTTGTTGTGTTACTCGTACTAGTGTGTTACATGCCCTTCCTCAATAATAACTAACCATAAAACTCTCTGGGCTTTGGCCACCTACAGCCTCCTTCCTGAATTCACTTGAGAAAAAGGTGTTATGCAGCATGCTCAAGAATTTAACACACCTATTTCCCATATTTCTATGCCACTTTGCATCTTCAAAGTACTCTACAAATAGTAGCTGACTAAGCTTGTGACACCCTTTATGAAATGGCAAGATTATAAGGTTAATTTAAAGCACTTCAGATTACATTTTTTCCTCTTCATTAGACCTTTATATTCTTGAAACAGTTTGCAAACTCCACATTTAGTGGGAAACTGAGGAATTTTAGGTGGGGACACTGAGGCAGATGTATTAAGAGCTAGATCTGAGATAATTCTGACTGCCAGCCATAGATCTATAAATACAACCATACTGTGCTATATTGTCAGTGTGATGTACTGGATAGAATTTTCAGTAAAATTACTTAAAGCATTTTCATGTTTATCCACCATTCCAACCCCAGCTGCTTTGAGGGTTGGTAGAAGAGGTTAAGATGGCTTTATTCAATAAAATTAATGCAAAGCATCTAAGTAAATGAAGGGGCAGATTGGCCTCTACAGTGTTAGCCTGGACCCCTTCTTACAGCATCCCCCAGCTCCTGTTTTTTATGTAGTGTTTAAAAGACTGCTGCTCAGAGGTACTGGGAAGAATATCAGAATATCATTACTCCTGCTCTTCAAGTAACCAGGAGAATGCAGCTGTTAAACTCAGGATATAAAATACATGTTTAAAAGATGACTCTGTATGTGTTTAAAAAAGAGAGCGAGAGAGGATTCAAGGGAACCAAAAAATAGCAGGTTCCATTACTGTAATTAAATGGCAGCATTTAACCTATCAGGCCGTTGCGTGTATGTGAGAGACGAGCAGGGAGCTGCATTTGAAATGATCTCTGTCTTCCTTGGGGGATAGAGTAGTTAAATAATTTGTTTGCGAGGTGTGAGTTTAGTGTCGGGTAAAGCAAGTGCTGGTGTGTGTGTCTCGTAACGCTGGGCTGGTGAGGATGGCATGCACTGTCAGTGGGAACACAAGCTGCTCTTGCCCACTCCTTGGGCTCTCTGCAGTCAGGGTCCTGCTCCCACCTATTTCATCATAAAAGCAGAGCTTTTTCACACCAGGCCACCTGAGACAGACAGCAGTAGCAGTAAAAGAAAACCAGGGAGGAAATGAACTTGAGTCAGTTTTGTGAGCTGTTTTCCCAGTGGTTGCTGTAATGGGTAAGTTGTTGGCACTCGGGAGTCTGGGGACTGTGGCATCCCTGGGGACCAAGGACAAACTGCTGCTCAGGGAGCTGCCCCGTAGGCAGCACAGCAAACAGTGCTGTACCTGTGCCTGGCACGGTTCCTGTGCTTTGAGACTGTGGGGTGAGAGGGATCTGCTGGGGGCAGCCTTGGCCCTTCCCTTTGGCCAGACAGTGGTGGTGGTCCACCTTTGGCATCCAGAGAGGAGACACAGTCTTACATAGTGCTCTTCCCATTTTTATTCACTCCCTTTTTATTTGTACAGTGATTCTTTTGTTTGGTGAATGTCTCCTGGCCCAGGAGCTCCAAGAGCTATCCTCATACTTTGGACAGCTTCAGCTGTTTCCCCTACTGATCCAACTTGTGTTTTATTGCAGGAACATGGCCCTAAGTGCTTTTTAACGTTCACTACAGTTTCTGTGTGAATTCTGTATAGCCACTCCCATTTTAATTCCTGGGCTGGAATTTTTGTGCCACTTTAGAAGACCACACAGTGTTAAAAATACAGATATTTCTGCATTTCCTTATTGAATATCCAACCCCAGTGACTGGATTTTGAGGGCAGCACTTGGCTAAAAGGAGACCAGAGAAATGCCCTGTATTTTAGCACCCAATCAAAGCAATGTCTGAATTTGAGTCCTCGATGAGAGTTAGAAATCTGAAACTATTTCCATAGATGATCTACCAAAAAAAAGGTATAAATATGTTATTTGAATAAATTATTTGTTGCAAATGCCTTACCTAACTCAAGTGCATATAAGGCATGTATAGATTCTCAAACCTGTCAGTCTTTGCACATGATGATTGTGCAGTCTGAAGTGTTTTAGAAAAGATACAGTGTAATATTATTTCTCTTTCACAGACGTAGAAACTGAGGCAGATGGAGGTTAAATGGCCTACACAAGGTCAATAGCAAGGCTGGGAATAGAACACAAATGTGTAGAGGCTTTTTATTATACTAATAAGGAAACTCTGGAGGTGTGTTTGGCATGGTAATCGGAACCCCAGAGAACTAGAAGCAGTTACTGTGTTCTGTGCATGTCCCGAGGGAGCAATGATGAAACTCCTTTTCTACCTTACCACTCCAGTTCTCCGTGTGTGGTCACCATAGTTTTACACCACTTAACCTCGTTATTTTTAGTATTGTTAGCATTAGTCGTCCTTTGGGCGTTTAATCCAGGCTCTTTAATTTTCTCCAGAGCCCTGGAGAGGCCCTGTGGAAGCCACAAGGGGAGAAAAAAAGGCAATAAACAAACCAAAAGATGAAAAATGATCTCTTGAAACTTCTTCTATTTTGTTGACTTGTCCCCTAATGTTTTTTTGTCTTTGTTGTTCTTTCATCATGAAGGACCCTGCTTAAATATCTAATCTTGGTTTCTTAAAAGTTAATTTACTATTGTTTCTTTCTTCCCCACCCAAGATTAACATCCTGTGTGATGACATAGATGGTTGTTGTCTAAATGGATGTGATGTAACGAACAAAATTGTGGGTGGAGAAATATTTATATACTTGTGTTAAAAATTACAAAGTAGGTTTGTCTTTTAAACAGAAGGTATTTCAACACAGTTACTGGCAGCATCAGCCTTTAATTTTACAGGTGGCTACCTTTCGAGTAACATTCAGCAAATATTTTAATGGCATGTAAAAAATTTCTCAAAAACAGAATAAGGAGGAACGAGGGTGATTTATAATCTGTAATGAATTCTTGCTGACATTGTCTTTTTATAATATTGTAGTAGCATCTCTGTATTTTTGGGGGAAGTGCAAACCAAATTTACCTGAAACATTTATACCATAATAATAAAATATGTAGCATTTAGATGTAATTTTCTTAATGCAACTTCTCTTCTTAGTGTGATGTTACCTGACTCACAGGTGTCTAACACTAATTCCACTTTATAGGAATTGAGTGAGAAGAGCCAAGATGCTCTATAAGGTTGTGAGAAAAAGGCATGTGTTCATGGCTCCTCACCCACTGTTGGTTTCTTTACATTTCCATGTGTTTTTCCATGCACACTTCCATGTATTTTTACATTTTCTTAAAATGTGCAGCTGTAGCTGCTGAGTTCTCCATGCTCCCCACAGCAGCTGCCTGACAGAGGGAGTGTCACACTGTGTGTTCAGTGCTTCATTGTGTGTTCTTCAAACACTCAGACTACATTTATAGACACTTAATATGATTTCTCCTGTGGTAAGTCTGTACAAATGTGTCTGTTTTGTTCCTTTCTAAAGTTTAAAATAAAAGAGGAAATAAATAACATTGAGGCAAGCTGCTCTTCACACTGCAGTTCATCTGCAGAGGCTGCTCTGTGACTGGTTTTGTCTCAGGTAGGAAACAGCCAGGTGCTCTTGTTAGTGTGTTTGGGGCAATCAGTAATTCCAGAGTAATGCAAGGTAACAGAAATGGTGCATCAGGACAATTTCCCCATTCTTATATATAAAACAAAGGCATCCTTCGGATATTCTGAAAAATCTGGTTAAAGGATGTCACAGAATGGCTTGAAATTGTTCTTTTACATGATTCCTTTCTTTTGAGTGCTGATTTTGGCAGAAAGAGTGGCAGGTTCTAGAACTGCAAGCCAGCCCAGTCCAGTAATCCCAGATCAGCAGTGACTGATCCAGCGTTGCACGTGAGGGCCGGGCTGTGAGATCAGGCCTGGTCCAGTGTGTGTTCACCCCCCTACCACGGACAGGCCTGGGGATTCTTCACTGCTGTAACGAAGAAGTTGAGTTACAAATGTCTGGTTGACTGCAAATCCCCCCTGGCCAGCTCCTTCTGGATCAGCACTGGAATTCTTGTGACATGCTGGTTCAAGTAGTTGGAAATGCGATTTAAAATTGGTGTTCTGAAGGTAGATCAAAACCAAACCTCCTGTACTGACAGTGTTTTACCTTACTTGAATTTAAGACCACCTCTGGCTTTCTGTTTAGAAGCTCCTAAAGATAATATCACAGATCAAAGAGTAGCCAAAGGCTAATCATTTTGCTATTATTGCTCAACAAGCTGCTTAACAAAATATATTTTGTTCACACAAAATAAATGGATCTGAAGCACAAATGTTTTCTGTCACTGCTGCTATTAAAATATGTGGTAAGCTTTATAAGCTATGGTAGTGCATGGGTTTCTTAAGGGCCATGTATCAAACTGGGCTGCTTTTGGAAATGAACATGTAGAAGAAATTAATATTCTTTCACTCTTACAGAATGTTTCATGCTGTAGTTCCCAATTTAATAGGAAATTGCATAGGCCTGATGTGTATTCTGGGCAAGTTACTTCATTTTTGAGTGCAGGGTTTTTCTTTGCAGCCTATCTTTCCTTCACAGTGCTTGTTGGACACTTTGGGTCTGGCTGCCTTCTATGGTCTGCACAGTTCCTGGCACCACACCTGCCCAGTGAATGCCTTTTGGGATCCCTGAGGAGCATTATGATACAAATAATGAGGACCAGGAACCACCACTGTGAGACTTGTTTCTCCGCAGGAATAGCAGCAGGATCAGGTCACAGGTTGGGTGTGCTGGGAACACACCCATTTAGTGTACCTATACTTGTTTTCTCTGAATGCCTGGGCTTATTTCTAGGGAGCTGTCACTTGTGGTAACGAGTCATGACAGCACTATGGTTACTGGAGTAGTGTCTCTTCCATTAGCTGGATTTTTTGCTCTCTAAGGACTTCTTTTAAACAGATGTCAGAGCCCTGGTTATGTACTATTTTTGATAAGCTACCTTGGAACTGGTATCCTGGCATAGTCTTCAAAGCCTTCAAACCCCAAGTAGATACTAATTTGAAATAATTTCAAATATGCAGAGGTTTTAGTTCTTACGTAGTGTTCTCATGGACTGGCTGAAGGTTTGTCCTGTGTTTCTGTGTGGCAGCACTGGCTTCCAGGTTAGTCACAAATGGTGTAGACATAACCTACCAGTGTCCACTCAAAGGAGGCTTCCCATCAGCTACTGTGCTCATGCTCGTGTGACAATAGAAAGGACAAGCTGAAGGCAAGAGACCTAAAAATAAAAATAGCACCATCACAGACGATAAGAGAATAAAATTGCCTTCCATTTTTAGGAGAGATTTTTATTTATGTTTCAGAAAGACTTGTTTCTTCTGTCTTTTTTGCTGACCATGGTGTTCTGAGAATGATTCTGTAATAGGCAGGTCTTCAGAAGAAGGTACCTGAGTTTGAATTTATTCTGTGTTTTTGCATATACTTGTTTGTGTAGGAATGTAAATGGACTTTGTAACAAAACTTCTGGTTCTGTAATTCAGGTTGGTGAGGACTTCTGGACCTGTCTTGCTTGATTTAGAGTCATGTTGCTATCTCCTTTTTTTCTCAATTTTGAACTGTTTGTGGAGTAGAAATTATACCTGTTGAATTATGCTGTCTGCTGCCTGAAGATTTGTTGTAGATTAATTCAAGAAAGAGGTGTTCACATCCTGTTGAGACTGTGGTAGCACTCCATCTACTGGGACTTTGGCATTGCAGAATCCCGAGCACAAGTCCAGTTTTCATCCTGCATGTTGTTCCTTGAATTCTCCTCTAGTGCCTTGACCCCTCGAATGTATAGCTTAGTTTTGGGAGCTTTTACCAAAGATATCTTTCTTTCTTTCTTTCTTTCTTTCTTTCTTTCTTTCTTTCTTTCTTTCTTTCTTTCTTTCTTTCTTTCTTTCTTTCTTTCTTTCTTTCTTTCTTTCTTTCCTCTTTCTTTCTATGGAACGGAGATAACATACTTCATCTAGGCAAGGAGCTTACTTTACATTAGAGGAGGAAGACCTGACCTCTCTTGCTGCAAGTGAAACTGTATTTTCCCTGCCTTGAAACTACCAGTGAAATGCATTTTGGACTGACTTATAATGCTGTGATTTATGCTGTGGTATGCTTTGTGATATTACAATGTCCTTTTGCCTTTGTGTTTGATTTTCTCCCCTCTGATAAATTTTACTGGGTATTTACCCAAAATGCCCATAGGAGAGTGAGGCATTCTCCCTGCTGTTTGCTGCTCAGAGAAGGAATCCCATGGTTTTTTCCCCCTCCAATTAACCTCACTGCAATTTCTTTTTTTTTTCTCCTTGTTTTGAAGTGGTATTAACATGGGAGATATTTTTAAATAGAAAACTGGAAGAAAACATGTTTCTTGTTCATATGTATACATGTTACACACAAATGTGAATGAGTGACCAGAAGCACCTTTTCCATTTTCCATTTTGAACTTCTCATATATATATATATATATAAAACTGAGAAGAAAAGTTGTAGTACTTGTTCTGTTTCTTCCATTCCAAGACATGCTAAGCAAGTCACTTGCCCTTCCTTATTCAGAGTGAAAATACTTTGATCCAGTTTTCTGAAGACAATACTCATTTCATAAGAATATTTAATCAGTAGAAAATAGAGAGGATTTAGTTTGTTTGTTTAGTATTTAACCAAGTGAATAAGGCAGATTAGGGGAAGGGGGGACACTGGACCCATAAACAAGGTGATATATAATATTTTTTTTCGTTCTCCTTTTAAATAAATACCGATCAGCTTTATGTTCAGAGACAATAGGAGCCGTTGGCTTAAATTTGCAGTTTACTGTATTTATGGCTGTAATATCAAGGTGCTGCCGTCGTAATTTCATGCCCCAATGAGAAGAGCAAGGTCGAAGCAAATGCTTCCATCGGCATCTGCTAACACACTAACTCATAAACAAGGCCCGGCTGGATCAGGTGGCACGGAATAATACAGGCTAATGAAATACAGCACAGCTTTCCATTACTGTTAGTTTTTACAGTGTCGTCATTACGTGTAATTTATGTTTAAAAAATTCAATTTTATACAAGGCTCTGGGAAATAGGGGTCTGCAGGTCACCCGACGACTTTTAACGGCTCTGAGAGTCCTTATTGCACTCTACTGTTCCAACAAAATGTTAATAATAAATAATAATAAAAAAAATCCTCTTTTACTTTTTCTCTGGTTTGCATATCTTGCTCTGTCTTTTTAATTACAAGTGGCTAAGGAGAGTTTGGGGCTCTAGATGATGTCAGGAGTTATCCCCTGTGCTGGTGCTCCCAGAGGGGGGTTACTATCTGCTTGCTTTTCTTTTGTCTGTCTATCAATCACCCGGGATCCTGTAAATGGAGTAAACACAGCTGAGGAGAGGGAGATACTTAACAACCTCTCTCCCAAACCCTCACCCTCTGACATTGCCCTCCTCTCCTCCATTACACTTCATTTTATTATAGACTCCAAAAAGCTTAGCTAGGAAGAGAAACTGCTGCTGTATTTATTTATTTATTTATTTATACTTGTTATGCCAAAATACTTTTTATTTTAACCTTTTCGGTCCTGGTTGACTCCCTGTGTAATTCCTAGCATTGTTCTGTTAGTCTGATTTTCCTTCTCTATTTTAGGGCTGTGCAGCTGAGGTTAGAGCACCCTTATCAGTTCTGATTGCTGCTTACTCACCCTGATGGGTTAAAGTGTATCATGTTTCTGAAAGATTGCACTTGCATAATTAACAGTCTCGTAGATGAATAGAGCTGTAAGAATTCAAAGCCCTTTCAGCAACTTTTCAAATTACTTTTATTTCTGCATTTCTCAGCCTGACAGTTGAGACCAGTCCATGCTCCTTTGATGTGTGGGTTCCTTTACTAAAGTTTGAGCTGGAAGTGCAGCAGCAGGATGTTTACATTCAAATGCAGTGTCCCAGTGTAAATTAAGGGGAAAAAAATCAGAGTGCTGTTTCTGAAACCTTAGGTTTTATTCAAATATTGGGTTGGGCCCAACCTTGTGAATGACCATGTGTGAAAGAAAATGGATCAGGAGACTTTGCCTTTTTGACCTTTTTGAAATACATTCAGCTAAGCACAGAGTAGGACGTAGGAGACAGATTTGATAACAGTCACCCAGCACTGCATGTAACTGACTGAACAGGTGGAATCATTAGTCTGGATCAGATCCCAGAAGGATTTTATGATGATTCTTTTAAAATGTGGCCATGTTCTTTCTGAGCAGAGTTGACTCAGTGGCTTCCAGGAACAGAAGTGTAATGTCATTTCAGGGTGCCGACCAGCACATCTTCCTTTTAGTCAGGTGATACCTGACTAAACTTCAGGTGGTCACGAAGTTTGTTGTAGCTAAACAACTTGTCCTGTCCTACTTTGTTTTGGCCTTCACAGAAAGTGTGTGGGAAAAAGCCAGCAGCTGCCACCCCCTGCCCCACACCCTCTCCTGCCTTTTGTCCCTGCTGAAGGGTGGGTGGGGGCTTGCTTCAGGGTGGTCTCTAGAGTGGTAATAAAGCTGGCCTTGGAAACCCACAAAGAAACTGATTTTTTCCCACCACCTTTCATTATTATGGCAGAATTCTTAATTCCACCTAAACAGAAATGTCTCCCCAAAACTGATGTAACCTGAAAATCTTGTGTGAATTACTGGACTGAGCAATGTAAGGAAGAATATAATGAAGAAAAATATATTTTCAGTGCATAGGATGGAAAAAGGGTTGTCAGTAATATGCCAGAGCCTGTGTCAGAAGAAGAAAAAGCATGGCTCATCTGGTTGAGTTAATGGAAGGGTTTTACATTGCTATTATTGCTGCTGTGTTTTGACAGAAAATAGGTAAAACATCTCCTGAGTTTTATTTTCACTTCTGACCTTGGGGCACTTCTCATGTGTGTATGTATCACCTCTTCCTCATCTGTGAAATAGGGATGACAGTACTGTAAGTACTCCTCTACTTCAGAGTGATCATAAGAGGAACAGTGTTTTGATGTATATGAGGTCCTTAAATAGTAAGAGATATTATAAAAGGACATAGACAGGCAAGTCTTAAAAGTTCTTGTACAAAAGAGCTCTTTGTACAACACCCGAGGTGCAGGCACCAAGAGATGCTTGTGACAACCCATTTCATTCTCTGATTTTCTGTTTCTGTGTTTGACTACAATTTCCAGAGGCTGAGTGATGCCTGCAAATTGAGTGGCAGCAGTGACAATCAAAAAAGAGGGTCAGCAAGAGCCTTTGAGTGCAAAACAATAATGGGTGCTGGATTATTCAAATCAACACCCTGAAACCTGAAAAGGAATTTTTGAAACTTTGTGAAAATTATGAGTAATTCTTTGCAGTGGCTGTGGTGCTGCAGAGGAGCGGGGCGAGGGCTGGGGGAAGGGAGCAGGTTTGCATTCTGTGGGGCTCTGAAGACAGTTTCCGTGCATGCGTCTCCTCAGCTCAGTCCTTGCTCAGTACCCTCTGCGGTTAGATTATTCCTTGCAGATAGCAATCAACTGGAAGGAAGTGTGTGTCTAATTTGCATGAGATTATTTAAAACAAAAAAAAGGTCTGCATTAGTCAGGGTGATGGTAAACAACGCAAAGAGATGCCTTTTATAATATAGCCGTGGCTCAGCTTTCAAAGCCAAATATAATTCACTTACAATTGGCAGTTTCCTTTATTGTTCCTTTTAACCTTTTGCATTCTGCATGGACTTGATCTTACTGCAGCCACAGAACAACGGAAATGTTTGTTTTCCAAAGTGTTGGAAAGTGGATTTAGAGCAATTCCACTGTTCAATCTGAGGTGATTTTCTTGAGATACCTGTTTGGGAGCTGTACTAGACACAAAGCCCCAGGTTTTGTGACACTGCTTTTGCATCCAAGGGCAGTGGTATTATTTTTGGGTTGCCAATTTCCTGCTAGATTAGAACAATGAATGAACATGGATCCTTTTTCATGTAGTGCAGTGATAGGACTGTGATAAAATAAAGCAAGATGAGATATTGCAACAGATGACACTTAGATCTGGATTCAAAATTCACATTTTTGTATGTAATTAATATATCCAAGTTGAATAATTTGGGCATGTAAAATTCATACCGTGTGCATATATAGGTGGTGAATTTGAAAAAAAAAAAATCATTCCAAAGGGAAATGTGATGAAGTTAGCTATAATTGCTGAGGAGAGCCTTAGAATATCTTATCCACTTTTGTTACTGAAATGACCAACATGAGGACAGGTATATTTCTGAGTGCAGAGGTGACTTGTCGATACTGAGTGTCCACTGTGCAGACTAACTCTGTGTACATGCTTCAGGAATCAGCTCCAGGAGTCCCTTGATCTTGAGGCCAAGATCACAATGCCTTAAAAGCATCTCGTCCAGATGAAAGAAGAGGTTTTCCAGGCAATCCCAGTCTTCTCCTCTGATAATTAAGGAGGGATGTAGTTGTGATATTCTCTTGTTCATTGCCACTAGTGCCATGGCCAGGACCACTTCAGAAGGCAGCAGAATAGTCCAGGGAAGTAGTAACAATTCTAATTTGTACTACTCAAACCAGGAATTGCAATGTGAAAGGCTTCATATCATTCTGTCATTCACATCAGCTTCTTCTTCACAGCACAACAGGGTTTAAATGGAAGCAGTGGTACTTGTCCCTGGCTGGCAAGATCAGAATAATGCTATAGGTGCATTTTATTTGCAAAAGATTTTAGCTTTTTTCTCAAACAGAATGAGGTTATGGTATGGTTGTGAAACAACTGGCATTCTTTTCTGCCCTTTTTGCAGAATGAAGTGAAGATCCTCCATTACTTCTGATATTTCTAAGTGTTAAATATTATCAGATTTGCATGGAAATAGAACAAAATGCCACATTTGCAGCCAGCAAGTAATGTTGTCTCCATCTTCATGAAATTCAGTAGTTGCTGGTGATCTGCAGTGTTGGCATCTGTTTATAGGTTCTACATTGGATAATTAGTAGCTGGTTGAAACAATTTCTTTCTGATTGGACTTTGCTTTCTAACGTGCATTAGACACTGTAAATACTGCTTTTGTGAGCAGAGCAGTACGCTGAGTTGTGTTTATCTGCCTTTTATTACTCTCACTGCAAGTCTTGTTCCATGTTGTTTTGTGTGGTTTTGGTTCCTTACTATTTGAGCCATGCCTCAAACACAAGTCACAGGGTGATTCTGTCAGACTGCAGGACCAAAGATCAGGAACTTTCCATTTCTGGCGCTGTTTCTTACACTGACAGTATTTTGCTGTTAGAGAAGTCACTGAAATTCTCTGCAATGCTCGGTGGAGTAGATGAATGGTGTCTCACAGGAACTCACAGTTTCTCACACGCTCACAGGAATAGAGAGATCTGTTAATAGTTATAAAGCCTTCTGAATACCACAAGCACTGTGTTAGTGCTTATGATATTAAATAACAGTTCTAAGACAGATTGTGTATTTATTTCTGGAAATATTGTTTGTGCTACAGATTATTCTGTCTAGACCCCCCAGTATGCAAAGTTAAAGATCCTGAAAAGATTTCTTGCAACTTAGCTCGTATGCCCAGTGGCCTGGCCATTTTTTGTATTGCATCTCTCTGTAATATTAAAAAGCTAGGTTTTTTAAAGTATTAACTTCAGGAATTTCATCTACCAGCAGTGCTTTATGGATCTCAAGCAGGGGTGATGGAAAGTATCTCCCCTTTTTTCCCCCAATGCTGTCCTGTTCATACAATTTTCCTCACTGTACTCACTCCCTTCAAGAATCATGTGAGAATCAAGTGGTCTGCCTCTTATCTTATAAATCTCTTTCCTTAAATCCATATTCTCACTTCCCTCTTTGTGAGTGTTTTTGCATGCCCTGGCTGGATGCTGAAAGGTCCCAAATCCCTTCACATGTTCCTCGTAGCAGGGGCACTGGGTTTTTATGTGCTTCTGTGCAGGACAGTAAATGCTACACAGCTGTCCAGCTCCCACTTCGTGATTGCCATCTGAGTACTAAATTCTTTTTCTAGAGGATGTTTTCTCTTGTTGGAAAAAATAATCCCGCTGTGCTTCCTTCTTCAGAGATGCTGGTCATTGTGAATCCTTTGGCTGCTTTTCTTTTCCCCCTTGTTGGCCAAATAGTTTCCATATGTTGTGGCCAATTACAGATGGTCATCCTGGCATTTCCTCGTGGCAGGAGTCACTGCAACAACACATACCATGTGTGCAGTGTTACTCCAGCTCTGTGTGAAATGAAAGCCAGGCTGCCCTGGGGCAGTCTAATCATGCACCAGTGGGCCGGGGCAATGCTCAGCTGAAAGTTGGGCTTGGCCTTGTTTTGATCTGTTTTGTTATAGTTTTATTTCCTCCTTACATTCTGTGTCCCATTCATACTAATCACAGTCAGTCCTGATTTTTTTTTCTTTTTATTTCTGCATTTGTCATAAAATAAAGCAAATTATTCCCGTCTTCGGAAACGATCTAGACTAATTAGTCGTCTAACCCAATAATTAGTTTTTTGTTTCCCTGTCTGTTTTCATGCATTATTGTTAGTTTTTTCCCCTCTTTTTTTTTTTACACCATTACAGATTAAAATGAGCCACATTTGCAGTTGATGGTATCTTTTTTTCGGGGGAAGAATGGAGAATTGCAATAGAAAGCTACTTCAAAAGCAGCAATAAACTCAAGGATAAATTAAGGAAATTGAATGAGCCACATTTGGAAGCAACGTTGAGGCTAATATTCTGTCGCTTAAGGTTAAATTGCAACAGAGAAAGAGAGAGGGAGACATTCCAGCGAATCCAAAATTGGGGAGGCATTACTGCTCAAGTCAGTGCCAAAATTCTTTGCAGCTTGAAAGGGTTCTGCCTGGCTTGAGAATTTAATTATGTGTGCATAAAGTGGGTAAAGGTGCTAAACTGATTTCATTTCCTCTGCTCCCCCAGGCCTGACAGATGAAGAAATCGACCTGGCTTTCCAGCAGTCGGGCACGAGCACGGATGAGCCGCAGTCCCCAGCTCCGTCCACGCTCCCGGTGCCAGCTCAGCCTCCCCACCCCGTGCTCTATAGTAAGTGCCACTTTGAAAAATACCTGCTTCCCCCTGCTTTCTGCTGTGGTTCCTGCAGCAGTTCACAGATCCGTGTGCTGCATGCTGGATTTCAGTTCTACTCTTTGTCAGAATCAGACACCAAATGTTATTTGGATGCACTTGGCGGTTGTTGATGCCTGTGACAAGATCATGTTACACAAGGAAAATGAGATACAAATGATCACTGTCTACAAACAAATGTCATCCATACCAGCCTGTGACACCTCTTGACCTGAAGGTGGAAAGTCAATGCAAATTAGATTCTGACACACTGTAAGGACATCAGAAAAGCACTTTGTCAACACGGGACTTGGTCTCCCCTTCTAAAACTTGGAAAACTTTTCTCTCTGATCTTAAATAATCTGCGGTGACAGCAGAAATTCTGTGTAGACTATGTGGATATGATTGTATGATTTTTGTGTACAAAATGCACTCTCAAAGAAATTGTAGAGTCCCAGCATAATCTGTGTAGACTCAAAATTTACATATATATTTGCATTTTAAAACAAACCTCGCAAAAAAGTATCTAAGCTCCAAACAATAAAAACCAAAGTACACACCATTAAAAATCCATCAAAAGAAGCTGTTCAGCTCACATGTGTGTCTGGTAGTTTGAAAATCACTTCACTTACCTGCCAAGTATAAAGAATAGGATTTTGTTGCTGCTCTTAAACAGCTCTATGGCAGATATTGACTGATGTAACACTCCACTTAGAGCTGTGTTTATTAGTTTATGGCGCAGGTTTGCTATTGCTGGAGACAATACTAGATTTACTTTTTGAGATTTTAGCTGCTCTGATTTGGCACAGTTTGAGACAAAAATCTTTTGTGATAATAGTGGGCTCAGAAGTGGAATATTTCTGGTTGTTGTATTGTGTGTGCTGGTGAACTCTAGGGCTGAATTCTGCCTCCTGGGCTAATTCCTGTCTGCTGTAGTCCACAGAAAATGCCAGGAAAGCAAAATCTGCTGTCTGGCTGTAGAAGCAGGGCCAGATCCCTCTTGGTGCTGTCCATGCTCATTCAGATAACTCCTACCACAACCTAGTACTGGAAGAGTTAACCTTCCCTTCTTTCAGTGTTCCACTAGTATGAGTAGAGCAGGGAAGAAGCACGCAGTTCAGCCTGGGAAACACCGTCATCGCTGTTAACCCTGGCAGCTTTATCACTCTTTGGTTGTTTTCCTTTTGCTATTTTGGGTTTCCTCAAAGCAGCAGCTCCCATTTTCTTCTTGCTAGGTAAGAATCTTAACTAAAATTTCAACATCAGAATGTTCCCAGTAACAGCCTGAAAGAGAATTTTGAAAGTATGATTCCATAATGCTTGGAAATCAAAGGTGACTAAAAATTCCACCAAATAAAAGCCTTCACAGGGGTTCTAATTGTAAACTAGTGCTGTAGCTTTGTGATCTGGTTGGTGCTTTTTAAATAATTTGAACCCAAAGCTTTTCCCTGTGAGGCAGTCCTTCTCAGCAGCCCCCAGAACTGGGAAAGGGCTGACAATGAATTCATTAGGTATTGTTCCTTCCCACTCTAGCCATTTGTAGTAGACCTTCGATTTAAGCCTAACCTCTAAATGGATGCATAAAAAGAATAAGCAGCTGGACATACATGGTATTCATTTCACCAAAATACTTGTTTTGATTAGTTCTCATCTGTGCCCTATTCCAGTTCTTGACTGGTGTAGTCTTGGTGGGTGTTAATGATAGATCTGTCTTTGTTGTCTTCCTATTAAGTGCTTTCCATGGTATCAGAACTGCAAAAGGAATATATGAATTTTTCTAGGCCTGATGGATGAGACTGTGCAGTGGCTCAGTGCTCCTTCAAGGTGTGTTGTTTGCTGTAGGTTATTTCATCAGTTGGATGCTAATCCTGTAATGAATCCTTCTGAATTGGTCCAAATCTGCTTCAAGACAGTTTTTTCTGTGATAGTTTACTAAGCCAGTTTATCTTTCACAGTCTCATCAGGGGCTGCTGTGTACAGAGGAAGATAGATACTACTTTTTCCCTCTATCTGTTATGCTTATCATCTCACAGAGTGTTTGTGACACTGAGCTGGAATGCTGCTAGAATAGAAGTTTGAAAGAATATCTAAATGACTAGGGAGACAGAGAGGCTGCTTAGAGTACACTGACTTGGCGATGGGAGCAACTCGTGTTGAAAAAGACTGCAGGCTATATTTGCCTTCCCCAAGGAAGACATTGAGTTTCTTGTGAAGCAACATCTGATCTGCTAGAGTTTAGGTCTTCAAGACTGTGAACTACTTTGTGTTTGATATCTTTGGTTCTTTTTTAGGTTGTTTTTTTTTTGAGTGGTTCTGACACCTCTACTCAAAACGCAGAGTGAGGAGGGTTTTGTGCTGAAAACAGAGGCTTGCGTTTTTAGAAATCCGATTTCTCTCTGCACCCTCTTCCCACAAGGTGTTGCTGCTTCATGTTTAAAAATTACATTAGAACTGTGGGTTACAAGTATGGAAGTTCAGGATGGTTCAGAACCTTCTCAGGCATTTCTTCAGCAGGAATGAAGCAACAGCCAAGCTGATGTTGCCAGTAATGCAAGTGTGAGATGCCCACTCCTGTGAGTCACAGCAATAAATCCTGGGTACCCCTTTTGAATTTGCTTCCTTGAACTCCTGCTGTTGCCACCACAGTTTGTTCTATTTCTTAAATTCATACCCCTTAAATACTTCCTTTTGTACAATTAATGTTCTAATATTTTATTGGAAGTATCTGTGATCTGTATACTTACTTCCTAATTCTTGAAGAGTTAACAAGAAAAAAGCACACTTGTAAGCCATCAGAGTAGCATAGGTTTTGTATGCTGAACCCCTTCTGGTTGAAGAGAAAGTATAAAAACTTCTTTGGGGAAGAGACAATAATTAAATTTCTAGTGTTTTAGGTCAATACCATCTCTATTACTTCTCCTCTTGTTCTGGAGGAGTAATTCCTTCTCTCCAGTTTGTACTTTTGCCAAGAGGTGTCAAAACTGCTTTAAAAAAAAGCTTAAAGAAAGCTCGAATTTGATTAATATAGAGAAACAAGACTTTGCCTGACTGATAATAAAACTGATAAATGACATTTGAATTACTTGTAGCAGTAATTTATTACATAAAATATCTTTTATTTGACATGCGATTAGTTGCTGGAAGCATCACTCAATCTGACTAGTTTAAACATGCTCTAAAATGAACCCCCAGTAAAAAAACAGGGCTGTCTGCTATTGGTGTTATGAAATGCACTAATCCAGCAGTGAGGACAAAAATCTGACTTTAAATATTTAAGTGATTAATTTGTTGTTTGTGTTTTTGTTTTCTTACCTTTCTAACCCATATAATTACAAGCAAACTCAGAGGAGTTTCTGAGCAAGGTGTGCAAAGCTGCATGCTTATCATCCAGGTATTGTCAGTGTTGTTCCCCATGATATTTACGGGCTCCATTTTTGGGGCTTTGTGCAGTTTTTACACCTGCTTAAAAATCAGCTCCAGTGACTTTTTTCTTGACATTTGGATCTTCTTTTCCCGTCCTTGTGTCTTCATTATGTAGAAGTCTGTAGAACACAGACTGTTTCCTCTTATGATTAAGCTAGAATCCAAACTCTTTTCCTTTTTTCCCCCCAACATCTTTCCATGGATTCACTACTTTCTTTTGGAAAATCACCTCTTCCAGCATCAGTTTGTACAGTTTTAAATCTGTATACTAGTGAAGCTGACCTTAAGTTGGATGCACAAGGCCTAATTAGTTGCTGTTAGGAAAGTTAATTCTTAGGTGAATGGAGAAGATCTTAAAAATAGTAAGTGTTTATTCTGGAAATGCAATTTACAGTGACTGCTGGGGAAATTAAATATACTTAGCAAAACCACAGATTTATACCTGGAGAAAATATCTGTGTCCCTTCCATTTGACTTTTGAAGGTCTCTTAGTAGAAGTGCCTAAAGTAACTGGGCTGTCAGTGCTTTTTCACTTTATCTGAATTCTATTTGTTTTACATGTAGAGAAATTGAGGATATGCAAACAGTCGGTGTGAGCATGGAGCTTAAAATGGAGAAACCCCTAAGCCTCTCTTCATGCTTTAGATTAGAGAATTGCAGAAAAAGAAAGGTTGAGTGTGGAATTGAGGCAGAGCTGTGACATTCTTTGTAACATTGTGAAGTTGCTGTGGTCAGTGCAGAGCCTTTACTGCATCCCTCACTTGCTCACTTCTTCTCTCCACCCCCTGCACCTTTTTTTTTTTTTTTTTTGTCACAAGACAGATTTCACACATCTCTAAAATGAGTAAAATGGCATTTCAGCTTCTTGTCTTTATAGACTCTCTGAACTTTAGGAAAGATCATTCTGGTCCCTTTTCATTAATAATGAAAACCAGGGGGCAATAAAATGTTCTTAGCTCAAGCATTATAGGAATGGAGGGAGAGATGAGTGAGGTGAAAGGGCAAAGCAGATGGATTCCTACAGGTGTGTCTCCTTCCTGCTCGGAGGTCAGTGGAGCTGGGAGGGAGTTTGGGACAGCCCATCAAGGACAGCCATGGGCAGGATTCACAGACCCCTGAGATAATTAACCCTGTACAACAGCAGCTCAGCCTGGAACAAATGGTGTTGTCATAGAAGGGTATTTTTAGTCAGAAGTTCAGGGGGGAGAACTGGACAACCAAGAGACTTCAGATGCCAGAAGTGACAGTGGGGGCACAGCACAGAGGGGAAGGTGGGAGAGATGGCTGGGGTTCACAGCAAGATTAGCAAGAGATCATTTTAAATCCTGACATGTACACAGCCAGTTACTGCAGCTTAGCTGACGTGTGTTAACTCATTAAGTTAAAAAGTTATGATAATTTGATCATGTGCCTAAGCTCCAAAACTGCAACTGCAGCAACCCAAAATACTCCTGGTGACACTATTCACCAGTTCTGACAGAGATGCCTTAATTTGTTCAGATTTCCAGCCAGAGGATAATTTCAGGAGCTGTGTCCTAAAATGTAGCAAGAAGCTCTGAGAGCCAGTATTTGGGAGTCAGACCCAAATACTCCAGACCCTAAGTGCTGGGATTAGGGGTAACTTTTGGAATGAAATGCCTGAAGAAGCATTCAGCAACAAGCAAAATGGCAATAGGTGAGCAAAGCAGAAAGGAGAGCAGAGGCCACCCATTTCAGCCAGTTAAGCCTCCTAAATTGAGACTTTGGAGAACATAATGCATTTATGAGACACTGTAGTCACATGTAGATGTGGAGACCACACCGGTCTCCCATCTTGTCAGTTCTGCCCACATCCTGCCATTGCACTTTAGGCAGATCATTCTGCATCCTCTTTGTTACTAAAGAAAACCGGGGGCAGTGCAAGGTTTGTTCAGTGAACTGCGAGGGAGGTGACAGGATAAGTCTGCTGGAAAGCTGCAGGTATCTTCTGATTCTGCTGAAGGAGCAGGGCATACCATATCTTTGCTTTCCTCTGTGGAGCCTCTAAGCTTCTGTGCACAATTGTGTGTTAAAGATCTCAAGCTTTTATCTATTTCTTTACCTCTCTCTCTAGATACTTAGTTGCATATTTTCTCTCTGCTCTTTATGTGTGCTTTGGTCCCTATGTGTAATTTAAGCTCGAAAGATACTGGATCCTTCCTCACTGAAATGGTCCATAATTGCTGACACAGTTTTCATAAACCTATTTATTGCCCTGATAGATTTCTCTTCTTTCTTGAAACACTCCCTTCCTTCCTTCCTTTCTCCTGCACTCTTTTGGGTCTCTTGGTTCTGTCCCCATTTTCAAAATTTATGATACTGGAGAACAATATTCAGGTAAGGAGTTAACCTTAGCTATTACCAGCCCCAGAAACAGTTACCTGGGTTCAGAGTGCCTTCTTCAAGGAAAGAGTAGGGCAAAACAGCTTGATGGACCCTCTTTAATTGCTGCAGTGGTTTTTCTCCCTGTGGCACTGCAAGGCCAGAGTCAATACCAGAGATCTGGCCAGATGTTTTAACGTCCTCAGCCAAAGGCCTGCACGCAGTGTGTTAATCGTTCCTCTTTTCTCTGATAAAATGGATGTACAAAAATGTTGTCACTTGCAGTTCTGACTGTGATTATTTCTTGATTCTAAACTTTAGGTCCCCCTGGCTCCAGATGGCGAGATTATGGGGCTTTGGCTATCATAATGGCAGGAATTGCCTTTGGATTCCACCAGCTCTACAAGGTAATAGGCCCCTTGCTACTCCCACCCAGTACTCTTGGAGAAACATGTTGTGCTGCTCGTTGTCTTGTGCTTGAGAAATGCTCATGTTGGTTCCAAGCTGGTGAAGCATCTCTGTTCTCACTGGCACTGCCATTGGTATATTTGAGAAATGTAGACACTTAACATAAAAGTCACAGTCAAAATATGGCAAGCAAACAAACCTGGGTTTTAGCTGTGGATCTCAGACTATTAGAAACCAGGTAATTTCCATTGCTTGTGCTCTTGTTGAAGCATATTCTGTTCCTAGGATGTGGCTGCAGAAGGTTCCATGGTAGCTAGAGGAGAGTTGGGACCTGTTATGTCCAGTCCACCCTCTTCAGGGGCAGAATGAGGCAGATTTCGTGGCTGTGTCCAGACTTAGGAACTGATTTTCAGTACCCTGACAAATGTAACCACAAAAGTCTTCTTCTGCAACTTCTTTTAACACTTGTTGTAGAGAGAATTTCTTTTCTCAGCCAGGTGTGTGGATAAATGATCACTGGCTCTGATAAAGGCTGAGATTTTGGGGGTGGGATTTGAGGATGTTTCAGGTAGATTAGAAATAGCACTTTGCACATCGCTGTTTCCTGAAAAAGTTTCTGTACTCCATGCAGAAATACCTGGTCCCTCTCATCATGGGAGGCAAAGAAGACAGGAAACAACTTCAGAGGATTGAGTCAAACATTTCTGAGATGAGTGGCAGTGTGACACAGACAGGTAAAGATTAATGACTCCATCAATTCACCTCTCAAAGCTTTTCTCCCTGTATCCTCCGTTCTGCCAAGACCCCCACCCTTTTCTTTCCCTCCATCTCCACTTTATGTGGTGACTTCATTTATCTGCTCTGAGAATCTGTTCACATTTGCAAATGAAGCCGCCGTCATTTCGGTTTAATTTGAAATTGCTTGTTTACTGTCGGCACGGCCTCAATTAATTATGTTTTTACGGAAAGGCTCCCAACCTCAGAATATTAATAAGGGGAATAAAATGACAGCCTTTCGGAGGGCTGTAAAGTTCATTTTTAATTTCTGCTTCTCTGATGTTTTCAGGGGCTTTTTTTTTTGGTGGTTTCTCCCCACCTTCCATCTGAAAATCCAAGGAAGGGTCAGGAGAGTCTGTAATTACTGTGCCTCTCTGACCTTAGCCACCTTCTATGTTATTGACTCTATAGGGTGTCTGTTCATTACCCGAAGCCCTAATGATGGTCTGGATTAGCTGTTACCTGTCACACCACACCAATAGAGTTTTTAATTTTATTTATTTTATCAGCTTGTTTACTCCCTAGAAGCTTTGGATGAAGTGCCAAAGTAGAAAAAGTTCTACAGCTGGAGTCCAGCAGAAGTTCTTCTGTGTTTGTTGGGGTGTAGGAATACAGGGTGTTCTCTTGAAAGAAAAGGGGAAAAGTGCAAAGTATATTCAGTTGGGATGAAAAAACTATGATTTTCAGCAGTAAGTTTATAAAGATATTGGGATTGAAGGAGCTGATAGGTTGAGAATGGAAGGATGCTAATTACACTTTTCATTGAAGTGAGAAGAAAAGCATCTTTCATTTCTCATGATACCCTAAGGTCAGCCCTGAGAGCAGCCTCTTCCCAGACTGGAGTTAGCCCCAGTGTTTGCCTGCAAGAGCCCTGAGATAGATAAATGATACAAACATTGTGTAAGTTCAGGGAGATGTACAAATCATAAACTAATATAATTAAAAGGGAGAGGTTTTAGACGGATATACTGTGGGCTATAGACATCTATACAATGGAAAGATAAACTAGAAATACTGGAGGTTAGATGCAGTGCAGGTAGATTACCCGTAGTGCAAATAAATCATATGGATTAAAGTGAGCAGGCGGGCATAGATAAATTAAATATAGTAGGAATAGAGGCATCTTCGTAGCTAGACAGCAGGAAAGGCGTGGGTGAGTGTGTATATGTGGATGTATCTCAGTTTAACTCTTCTGCTTTTTCCCTTGCAGTGACTCAGTTACAGACAACCTTAGCAGCTGTCCAGGAGCTGCTAATCCAGCAGCAACAGAAAATCCAAGAGCTCACCCAAGAACTGGCTGCTTCTAAGGTACCAGCTTCCAACTCCTCACCTTTAGAGCATTGCCACTTTTGGAGCATGCATGGCTTCTTTTGTGGGCACATGGAAAGCTCCTGTTGGGTTCACAACCCAGCCATCAGCTCTGCCATATCCCCAAACAGTTTCTCTGCATCTGACTTCTTCATGGGTGGTGTGGTCTGAGCACTGGATATGAGTGGGGTACTCACAGAAATACATCTGATTTCAGAGAGGGCTTTACTGTTTTGGATGAAGCTCGTGTGTCTGAGGCCTCAGACCTGGTCTCAGCTCTGCATCTTCTGTGCTGCATTTGGGATGAAAATATTGTGGAGTTAGTCCACTGACCAAAAGAGGCAAAGACAGCTGTGCAGAGAATTTTTTTGTGCATGTAATATGTAATTTTACACATTTGTATTTCTCCTGTACTTTGTGAATCCTGTTCAGCTAAGCATACACTTGAAAGACTGTATTTAAGTCACTTGTTCAGATCCAGGTAATGGCCAAACAGTCTTACTATTTGGGTTCTTATTTCAATGATTTTGGTCAGCTGAGTGTAACAGGTGGCCCCATTACAACCCTGTTAATGACACACAGTGACCCATTCCCCTTGACTCTTGACTTCACCTTGGCAATAAAACCATCAATTCTGACTAGTTTGTGTTGTTACATGTGTAAATAAAATAACCACTTTTAACCAAAATTGATTTTCTTTCTGGCAATGAGAATTAGTGCTTTACTCCTTGGCCCAAGCATTCTATCAGCCAGAAACTGTTGACATGTGAGGCAGGGGGAATGTGAAGCAGTGTCATGGAGGTGAAGTCTTCCTTTGCCTCACAGACTTGGATTGTCCCAGGCCAAGATTGTTCAGTTATCTTGTGGTGTTCTCTGTACAGGGAGTTTCCTGCCAACCCCTGTAGGCAGGGTTAGAGCCCTTTACCTGCAGCAGGAACAGTTGTCTTCTCCCCTTAGCAGACTTTAATCTGATGCAGATCCTTTGATGGTGTGTAACTGGTGGGCCACAGCTGACTGTGTGCTGTGCACACTGTACAGGAGGAATCCCTCAGTGGCACAGCTGTAAATGCAACCATGAAAGCCAGTTTATGGTCACAACACTCTGCTTCAATTTTCCTTGGGAACTGTGGCCTGACAGTGGCCTGGAGCCAGTCCGGAAATTGGAAAACTGTTTTCAGGTCTTAAGTGTTAAGATTAAGAACACATGTTGAGCTTTAAGAAGGAAAAAGGCCATAAGTCTTGGTGGTTTAGAGAGTCTTGAAGAAGTTTTCCTTCCCCCCTCTCTACCCCCTGCACTGAAATGGTAGCACACATTGTTATGATATCTAAACCTCATGTGTACAAAGAAAAACTTGGGCAACCCCACAAACCAAAGAATAAAAGCTGTGTTTTCTCAGCTGTAATGTAAGTTTTTATATCTGCTTTTCAAACTCCTACTGGCATGCTGTAAAAAATTAAAAAGAGGGACTTTAAGTAATTAAAAAACGTACATAAAAATTCAAGGCTTGAATTTTCTACAACTGTTTTTAAAGAGACTGGCTAAAAAGCCCCAGATGTCAGATTTTATTTCTAAATCCTAGGCATCTGGCACCATATGTGTTTTGGAAATTTGAGTCCTTTTCAGGCCAGTGAGTGGAAATCACTCCCTTGTTAATGTGCTGCTGCAGCTTTCAAGGTCTTAGAAAGCCAGAACAGTGGCTCCTGGATTCTTGCTGTCTGAGGGCTGGGAGTGTGAATCCTGAGGGAATGCATCTGTGTAAAACACAGCTACTACAGCCTGAGCCTCTCCCAGCCCCTTGGGTTTGAAGCCCAGAAGTCACTGTGAGCAGTGCTGGCTGTAGGGTTACTCTGCAGTAGCTCAAGTCTCTTAAAGAGTAAGTAGGAACAAGCAGTTCTGGCTACATGTAGTGGGAACTGCCGAGGAAAAGTTTTTAGTTATTCCAATTCTGGCTTCCTTTGGTGGGGAATTTATTACAACTATCTCTGCAGTGATACTCACCAGTATGTTTGTTCCTAATGGCTTTTAGCAGAAATTACTGTGGGGTGTGCCAGGCATGAGTGTTCTTTGGTCTCATGGCTACAGGAATTACTGGAGCAAAAGGATGGGGCAACCATAGACCATAATCTGGGCTTAGAAAACTCCATTTCTCAAGTTCCCAAAAGGGTTAAAAGAAAGAGTGCCAAAAGTGTTGTCTGCAGCATGTTATCCTCAGTTACTTACTCTAATTTCTGCCTGGTATCCTGTGGCAATTCTGATGCAATTCTGACAGCATCTGTACCAGGCTTCCATGAGTTACTTATCCCCACAAAACTGCACTCATTGCCTTGAAATATCCAAGAGATGGTGCCTAGTCCAGCTGCTTCTGGAGATAGGACCTGGTAACTCAAGCATAGATCTGATTCTTCAGATCAAGTAAGGAAAATTTTTGCAACTTTCAAGTATGTATTTATCAGCCCACCTCTAAATGCCACAGAATGCAGATAATTGCTTCTTTCTTTCATGATTTAGGAGAAATGAGCAAATGCTTTTAAAACAGTTGTTCATATACAATATTCAGATCTGTTGCCTCAGCTAAGTTCAGTCACATGAAGGAGTAAAGGACCTGATTCAGTGCAACTCCCACTGCTGTTCAGGACCCTAGTTCTAGTTCTTCTCTAGAAATCACTCAGTAGGTCAGTGCCAGATTACTTGGTTTGTCTCTCTGTGTATTGTTCTCTGTCTGATATGCTGGTGGAAGACATCCAGAGTTGGCCCAGCTGTGCCTGAATTCTCACAAATGCTGGCCCTCTGAAAAAAGAAATGTCCCTTTGAGATGCTTTAGCAATGGTTGTGCATGGGAGGCAAGACTGGAGACAAGATGAATTAGTCTCCCAAACACAAAGCAAATATTGCAGTAGTCTTGGCACCTGGGGATCTGTCCAAGTACTTAGAGGTTGTTTTGCTCAGTTCTCAGAGATTTGAATTGATGGAGCTTATGTATGTTATCCACAGGACTCGAAATTCCCACGTGGGAGCAGAGCAACATAGGAAAAAGTGACATTGGTGAACTATCTTGCAGTTCAGATATTGATCTTTATGTCTTGTTTTTCACGTTCTAGGCCACAACTTCCACCAACTGGATTCTGGAGTCACAGAATATTAATGAATTGAAATCTGAGATCTACTCTTTAAAAGGACTTCTCCTGAACCGGTATGGATGCAGTGTGTGAGCAGACTGTTGTGGGGAAGTGCTGCTTTCTGGGATTCCCTGTCATGGAGAGGAAAGGCATTTCCAACAGGAACTGCCTCTATATCCTGTTACTGCTATTTTAATAATACCATTTTGTATTCCACTATCACTTTCTGTTTGCAGGTCTCAAAATGCTTTTCAAACTGGCCTTAAATCACAGAGTCCTTAGGGAATTGATAAGATTTTTTCCTTTTTGTTTGCACTTCCCCCACAGTCAGGGTGCCTCTCACCTAGTTTGAGGAGTTGACTGCATTTGCACCTGTATTCTGTTTTGGAAAGTCAATTCTGGGTGCAGTTCAGCTGCCTTGCTAATGGTCAGGGCATAGCCAGGATGGAATGAATCGTGCCACAGCAGACACCCACAGAGGACAGGGTGAGAGCAGCTCCTGTTCCCCCTTCAGCCTCAGGGAAGGCAGTGCTTAGTGCCAGCTTTCCTCTGCTCTGCTCTTGTTTGCTCTCCTGAGGGGCATGAGGACCCCCTGGCACATGGCCTTTGCAGACCTTCATGTGACACATCTGCAAACTCCCACGTTTCACATACACAGGCAAGGATGCATGGGAGTGCTACATCAGACATGCTTTTGTGCTTTGCCCTTCATGATGGATGACTCTGAGGGCACCAGTGCTCCTCTTGCACTTATATTTGTCCTGTTTGGCACTTGGAATCTGCTGTTAGTACTGGGCATTAGCCTGCTGGTATTATATCCTTAAAATCCACCTGGAAAGGACTTGGGGCCAGCTTTCCAGCTGGTACAGGCTGGTATGACTCCATTCAAGTCAGAGGAGCTGAACCAGTTTGTGGCAGCCAGGGCCTGGCCCAAACATGTAAAGTGCATGCTGGGACTGGGAGAAAGGCTCTGGATTGCAGTGAGCCAGAATGCAACAGTGGTGTATCACAGTGAGGTGAGAGCCAGGTGGTGAAATTCCCTGGCTCAGGCACCTGGTGTGTCTGACTCCTTGCTCCAGTGGGAATTTTCTGTACCGATTAATCAGTGATTGTCTTACAAAGGGACACCCCTGTCTTTTCACAGGCAGCATTCCTGAGTGCTAGCTGGCTTTGTGAAATTGGCCAAATCAGATCATTTTAGTGCTTCAGATATTTTCCTTGTGGGATATTTTCCTTGTGCACAGGCTCGATTGCTGAGTGCTTGTAAAGCACTTTAAGAATCTCTCTGGAGAAGTGAAGTGGCCTTGGTTTTGCTCATTTATGGCAAAGAGACTTGCAGTTTCAGTCTTGCTGAAACCCCTCAGTATTTGTAACAAAAGCCCCTTTCTTTCCTTTTCTTCCCTCTTGTCCTCCCCAAGGAGGCAGTTCCCTCCCTCCCCTTCAGCTCCTAAGATCCCGTCGTGGCAGATCCCAGTGAAGCCAAGCTCGCCCTCCAACCCCGTTGTGGCCAACCACAACAGCAGCAGTGACATCTCCCCGGTCAGCAACGAGTCCACCACGTCCTCCCCCGTGAAGGAGAGCCACAGCCCCGAGGGCTCCAAGGTCAGCTGCCACCTGCTGAGCCCCGAGGAGGCCACCCAGGCCGGCATCGACGTCTCGAGCCAGGTGCGCATGGAGGTGCAGGGCGAGGAGGAGAAACGGGAAACCAAGCGGAATGATGAGGAGGAAGAGGACGATGAGGATGATGATGTCAGCCACGTGGATGAGGAGGAGTGTCTGGGTGTCCAGACTGAGGACCGGCGAGGAGGGGATGGTCAGATTAACGAGCAAGTGGAAAAGCTGCGAAGGCCTGAGGGGGCCAGCAACGAGAATGAGATTGACTAAGACACCCTGGCTGCTGCTGCTGCTGCACATCTTCCCCGGCCTGCTGCACTGTCCCCAGTGCCTCTCCCATTTTGTGGAGACAAAAGCTACCATTCCCTGCAGTGATTCCCCTTGATTGACCTTGAGCAGGGTCGTGATTGCTCGGTGAACATCACGACTGCCCTGTTTCACACAGGGCTTTGCAGTTCTGCAGTGGCTCCTTCTCCCCACCCAGCCCTTCTTCCCGTGAGCTGGGGTCACTGCTGGGCTGGCAGACCGATGGCCTTACCATGCACCACAGCTACACAATATGCCCTCTTACAGAAGCAGTTGGCCTCTTGCTGCATCCTAGAGCCCTTCTCTCCAATTTCAGAAACCAGTCTGTCCTGAGCTCCTTGATTTCACAAGCCTTTAATCCCACATAAGGCCCAAACCAGTTCTCTGTTTCCCAAAATAACTCTGTTTTATTTCTCAAACTACTTGATACTCTCTTGCAAAAAAAAAACCAAAACAACCCAACCAACCAAAAAAAACATTTTAACCTCAAATTCCTCACCAGATCTCAGTCTTGGCTCTTCTAAGCTTTATGCCAAGCCTCAATTTGCTGAAAACTACCTAGCATGTAAAAACACTAAATTTCTGTGGGGTCCAAAGAATGCTATTTCCCCTCCACGTGCTTACATCCATCAGAGTGGCCTGATGGTAGGATCCAAGTCCAGGTGTCATGGCCACAGGGAAATCCATGAGAGCAGGTGGCTTTGTTGATGATTGCTCCCCAGTAAAAGGCTTTAGAAGAAGCTGACTCCGCTCATCCCAATTATTACCCTTCCTCCTCCAAAGACAGGGAGCTCATATCAGTTTTTGACATCTATTTTATTTATAGCTGCCCTGAATGAATGAACGAATGAACAAACAAATGGGGCGAAATCAGATGCTGAAATAGTTGGTTAATTCTGAATATTTGCAATGGTTTTTAGCCTTTTTTTTCTCCCTAAATGAGAAGAAAAATTACCATAAATGGTACCTCTCCAGTGACAGGCACCTGCTTCAGCAAGGCAGTCTCTCTAGCAGAGAGAACAGCTCCAGTTCTGAGGTTTAACCACTGGCCCTTCTTGCCCAGTCCAGCCTTTTTTTCTTTTGCCCCATTGGGCTGTACACAAACCAGTGAATTTTAAACCTCTGACAGTTTGCAGCATTGTGTTTGCAGCTGGTGAAGTGGTGTCCAATGATCCTATTCACTGCATCAGAGCATCTTAGCAGAGCAATTCTTGTAACAACTGAGTCTTACTGTCCTCACCAAGCAAGTGTGCTCGTCTGTGTGATCATGTATAGATTTCAAATATAAAATATGATTGTATATAATTGTAATAAATATGAATTACCACTATTTAACACCAGGCTACTGGATTACTGTGGCTCTTATTTTGGGGAGAAATATGCATGTAGGGTGGTCAGGGGAGGGGAAAGGGATGGTTGCAGAAACCTGGTCCTCCTAAGATGTTTTCCAAAGGACATTTGTGGTTGTTTTTCTGAGTGCTCCTGGGCAGCAGCAGCAGGAGGCAGTGGTGTGAGTGCAGTGTGAGGCACTCTGCACTCAGCTCCAGGAGCGTGGTGCAGAGGCTGGCATGGAATTACCCCCGGGGCTGCGGGGCAGTTATTCTGTGCCTCTGCTCCCAGCAGGAGGCTCTGCAGGGTGTGGAATAATCTTCCCCTGCTCCTTCCACCAGCAGCAGGAGGTGCTGAAGGGAGCCTGTGAGATATCCCGTGGCCCCCCAGCCTTATCTGCAGGAGGGAATGCTGTGCTGGATCCCATGACTGGTGTAACCCTGCCATCCCAGCCCAGGAGCCACCAAAGGAGATGGTGTGCAGCAAGTAAACTGTAGCTACTACAGTTCCATCATTGTTCAACAGAAGGATTTGGCTCCCTTCTGAAAAATGAGGGATTTACTTGATTCCCAAGTATTTGGGTGTCTGGTACACAGTGACATTTTCCTGCTCGGGGGAGTGAAAGGGACCTTCATATTACTGTATTTAGACCTGCTGCTGAATGTGATGATTTCTCATGCCTTAAATGGACGAATATCTTCCCCAGGAGTGAGTGAGTGTGTGTCTCTCTCTCCCTCTCAGTCTCTCTCTCCACTGTTTAACGTTCACCAAGAACGTCACGTTTAGCTAAAACAGGACAAATTTGAAAGTGTTTAAAAAGAAAGGCTTTTCTTAAGATATGACACTTTTCATTTCTCCAAGCCGGGAATCCTTGTGAAAAGAAAACACGACAACACAGGGATGTGATGAAAAAGTATTGTCCTGCCTGTATACATTTTATATACATAGAAGGTTTTGAAAATAGAAAGTGCCTGGACAACAGCAGTTGGTGAAATGTGGAAAATATGTTGCTGAGGTATGTGCCTTGCAGAGTGACTTACAGGGTTTATACTACAAGCATCCCTGTGGTTTCCTTTTCCCCCCTTTTCCTCCATGTTGCTAGTGTTCAATTAATTTACTTCAGGATTTCTGGTGCACAGTAAAAGGCAGTTTTCTTTAACTATTCTCTTCTCTCCTTTAGTTTTTCTTTCTTACTGCCTTACCAATTCTGAAGGTTCTCTGTATAATGAGCCAGTTCTAAAGTTTTTCCTTTCTCCAACCTGATGAATCCCAGAAAACCCCATCAAGGCCATTATTGCTCAAAATATGTAACTCTGTGCCTGTTGGGGTGCTTTAGTACTGAAGAGATCCAACCCACTAGCAGAGAATTTGGAAGAAGCCAGACCTTCTAACCTGCAGGTACAGTCAAGAATCACCAGTTCTATTCCTCTGTGTTGTGTTCCTTCTCTTTCCAGCATAGCAGCAGCTCAGGAAGAGGATTTTGGTCCTTGTAGCCTGACTACTAACCTGTAATTTTTTTTCTTCTTTTTTTTTTTGCTAGAAACAAGCTTCTTAGCTCAGCTGCCCTGTGAAATGCTTACCCCACTGGCCTGTTGGCACTGGCAATGGCATCCTGTTAACTGAAAGATGACCAGGTAGAGAACCTTTTCTCTGCAGAATGAGCAGCAGCAGTTCCCTCCCACCTGGCTTATTCAAGTGCTGTTTTACTGTGTACTCTATTTTACACAGGAGTAAGAATAACACAGCAGAGAGTTGAGTTCAGTGGGTTCCTAACATGGTTTCTATAGGTCTTTAATAGCATATAAAAAACAGGTGAAGGGAGCTTCCTCTGGAGAGTGTCATATGACTACATCTCAGTGAATGCCTGTCACCCTGTGCTTTCTCCTAGAGGAAACAATATCAGACTGGTACTTCCCAGTAATTTGAGATTATAAAAATCCCTTTTCAATAGCTGCAAGAGAAATGTGGGCTGCCCAAAAGGGAGAAAGGGTTAAGAGAGATGTTTCCTGATCATCTCCCTCCACCCTTACCCTCAGATGTGCCAAATTGGTCTTAGTGCATCTTTGTCAAAAGCAGGAAGAATCTTATTTTTATTGTCTTTTGTGTGTTGGTGACATAACCAAACAAACCAAAGTGTTTGGGATCAGAAGGAAGAGGATGACTTTGCAAAGTATTTTACTTGTAAGTGTGCCTTGGATTTGACACATGATGGTAAAAAATACTGGCTGATAGGTACAGAGCTGTGACGCAGACCAGTTGCTGAGAAAGGCACCTTTGGGACCCAGACAAATTTAAGAGAGAGCAGAGAAAAGAGCTCTAACTTGCCAGAAGAACCCACGCTGCAGCAAGGAAAGGGCAGAGTGTGTCTGTGCAAGGCCTGCAGCTTGTACAGCCCCAGCCCCACGAGCTCTGTGCCCTGCAGGGAGAGCCCAGCCCTGTTCTGCCAGCTGAGGCCACTTGTCCTGAGGCTGGGCTGGGCAGGGTGGGAGAGGAGCTGCCCTGAGACACACTCTGCCCTCTCCTTGCTGCAGCTTGGCTTCTTCTGGCAAGTAAGAGCTCTTTTCTCTGCTCTCTCTTCATTTTGTCTTCGTAGACAGAAGGAAGGTTTGCCAGGAGGTCCATCCTGGTGTGTGCTGGTGAAAAGAAGTGTGGAAAAGCCCAGGTGGTGTCTGCTCCATTGCTGGCATTTGCAGAGGCTCCAGCTTTTCCTGAGCTGGGGCAGGGCTGTGCTTGGGGAAAACAGAGGCTCAGGCAGCAGGTCCAGGCTCGGGCAGCAAACCTGTTTTGTTGAAGTCAAGGTCTCCATGCTTGATTAAACCCTGCAGCAGCAGGCTGTGGAGATCTAAGTGTTTGCCAAGGGCTTTGACACAGGAAGCTTTGGAAGGTCCTTTCTGTGTGGTGGTGCTTTGTGTAAAGCACAAATGGTTTGTGCTTGGTGACCCTGCACACCAAAAACTGAGGATGAGCTTGAGCTGTAAGCTTTCCACCCTCTCACACCACTGGGTGCTGTGCAAGTGCAAAGCAAAAGCAGGGCTGGATCTCCAGGGATTGTAAACACAAATAAAGGAGTGCTGGAAGATGAAACAAGGGAAATTATTTACCTATAGGTGCAAGAGAGAGCTTCCAGCTTTGTTCACTTTCCCTTTTACTGTCTTATGCCCAGACTATGCTGCTTCCTCAGGAGTCAGCCTGGATGGGCACCTTTGGAGCTGTGTCCATGTATTATGCTCTTAGAGAGAATATTTAAAAAATGGAAATGTACTTGGGGTGAGTTTTGGGGTATCAAGGAAGATGGAGATCAGGGCCTGACTTCTCCACTTGCTGTGCAGTACAAGCTGCATGCTTTTAGATTGAGGGGCTGGCATGGTCTGTCCCAGATCAGGGAAAAAAACAATCCCATCCCCAAAAGGGAGCAAGCACTAACCTAATAAAGGCACCAGCTGGACGAAGGGAAAACCATCTCTTTGGAGAAAAAAAAAAACCAAAACCCAACCTCCTTTCTTTAGAAAAATAATATATTTCATCCAAATAAGGTAAAAATATTTGAAATGGGGCAGAAGTGAGCACTAGGCAGCATCTGTCAGGCCCTTTCTGAAAAGGGGAAGATTATTAAAACTCAATTACAATTTATTTCTGTAAAGTGTCTTTCAGGCTAAAAATCTCCCCAAATGCTTTGCAAGGACTGCTCAGGGATTACTTACAGTATGGAGCCTCCTGAAACAACACCCTGCTTTTTTAGCAAACCCCCCTTTTCTGCATCTGCTGAAGGAATTCATCCTTCAGGGTTTTATTTTGTTTCTTCTATGTTTGTGCAAATATGAGAGATGTTTTATGATACTGGCTGCAAGAAGAGCCTGAAGAGGAATAGGAGAGTGACACTGTATTTTTTATTGGTTTAGGTAAAATACTTGCTTTTCTTTGGGACTGTGTCTGCTGTGTGAGAAGGTGATTGGCTGGGTAGGGCTGATTCAGAGGATCCAGAAGTACAACTGCCTTGTTTGTTGCCTATTTTTCTTTCTCTGGCTGTCGCTTTGCCAGGCTGCTTGCCTGTGTCTGGGTCCCTTTGCTTGGCAAGGCTGTTGTGCAGCATCCTGCTCGTGCCTCCCTTTCACCTTCCCTCGTGTCTGGCTCCTCATGCTCTTTGCTTTCCAGCACTTCACAGACGCCTCCAGCCTTGTACCTCTGCTTCTAGAGCTATTTTGTGTAGTACCACCTGTCTGAAATTAATTTCTTTAACTGATTTAATTAAACCAGAGCAAATTCTGGGGTGGACATTCTTCCATCTCTTTGAGCAGATTTGCTTTACTTAAGCAGTTTCAACTTTGTGCGTGCACTAAGGACTGGGTGCTAAATGCTGCAGCTTTCCTGTATAGATGAATTATTCCTTGCTCTCTGCCCCCTGCACTGTCAACAGCAGGTTCCACCTCTGCAGGCCTGCTTGTCTGCTTTCCTGCCTGCTTTTTGGCAGTAGTATCAACACATCCATGGCAGGTTTTGGCTGTGAGGTGGAGCTTGGGACTCCTTCTTGCTTCACAGCCTCTTCTGCTTGCTGGAACAAGCCTGGTGCAGCCTCGAATTGGAAAATCCCACTGCTGCATCCCTTTCTTGCCTCCTTTCCCCCCAACTCTAAAAACTGCAGGCAGAACCTGCTGATCTGTGTGGGAAAATGGGGAAGTGTGGGGGATGCCCCTGGCAGGGGCTGTGTGGAGGGGCTGCAGCCGTGCCAGCCCTGGGGACCCTCTGCACAGAGGCTGTGGGTGGGCACAGCAGGGACACTGGGTGCCTCGGGCCACAGCTGGACCCCTGTGGGCACAGCTGGCTCTTGCCCAGATGTGGCCTGCAGGGATCCACCTGGCCACTGAGGAAGGCACTGCTTCCCTGCAGGGCTGTCTGACTGGCTCTGGCCACGGACCAAGTGTCTCAGGGTGCCCAGTTCAGCGTGTCAGCTGCAGAGCTCTGGCATTTAGGCAGAGCCTGGCCCTGTCCTGGCCTCCCAGGGAGGGTCCCTGGGGCTGTGGCAGCAGCAGGGCTCAGGGCAGGGGCTGCTGGCTGCCACTGCCCTGTGGGGAGGGAGGGAAGGGGGCAGGAACAGCTCTGTCTGCCTGGCAGATAAATCTTCAGCTGTTTACTTAAATCCTCTGTGTTTCTTCATTTGTTTGTTTAAGAGTTTTCCTGCCAAAAAAGAGCAAAAGGAAGAAGGGAAGCTGCCTCTGTTGGCCACCCTTCCTCAGCTAGGATGGGCCCGGGGCATTTCACGGGCAAGAGCAGGACTGGGGTGAGGACACCCTGCCTTGCTCTGGGGAAAATGAAGGGATTGCTTCAGGATGGACCTGGCATCTCCTGAGCAATGCCTGACCCTTGTGAGGGAAGTGTCTGAGCCCCCTTTGTGCCCCAGGGCTGGCATGCTGTCATCCCTTCCAGCACCTCCTGTACCTACAAATGCTCAGTGCCTTTTTCCTCTTTGCCCTCACCCCTTTGCTAGGAATTGTTTCTTGTAGGTAGGAATTGCAGGTTTTGTCACCTTTCAGGTCCTGGTGGAATCTGTTCAAGACAGCAGAGACCCAAAAAGTGAGGGCTGGAGCCTTTTGGATTTCCACGTGCCAGTGTCTGCCACAGAGGACTCAAGGCTATTGCAGGGATATTCTTGAGCTATCAAAGTGCAGTAGCAGCAGCAACTGCCCCATTTTTGTCTTGACACTAGAGCAAGTGACCTTGCCTGGTGTCTGCTGCTCGCCAGGGCTCACCAGCAGCAGGGCTGTGGGTGCAAGACTGTACCATCACCCCCTGCAAGGGCTTGGAACAAATGCAATAGTGAGACTTTGATTTGTCCAACTTGCAGCTTCTCCCACAGCTCAGTCATTCTTTTATGAAGTCTAGTCAGAGTCCCACTGAGAAAAGGCAGGTTCCAGCAAAGCTTTCCAGCAATGAATTGCTGTTCATGTCCCCTGTCCCCACCTGGAAACAAGGCCATTTAAATATTCCGTGTGCTCTGGGCAGAGCTCCAGTGAGAACAAACCTCTGGGCTCCGGGGCTGGATTAGGAGCATGTTCAGATAATGACATCTGAACACAGGATGGCTGGGAGCTGCAGCAGAGCAACCAGGGGGCTTTGAAAGAGAGAGGAGTCTAATCCTCTCTGCTAACAGGGAGGCAGCTGCTGCCAATGCAGCGGGCTTGGCTGCTGCTCCTGGGCTCTCTGACAGTGCCAGGGAGGCACAAGGACCCAGCTGAGCCTGGCAAGAGCCACACGGGCAGGGTGAACCACAGCAGCTTGGCATGAACCTCAGCAGGCACGGGCACTGCATGGAGCCTGTCCTGCCCAGGCATTCAGCCACCTCCTCAAGCAAGAAGACAACTTGAGCACTTCAAACTTTGGGGTTTTTTTTCCAGTTTTTATTGAGTGAAAATGTCAAACCTTGCATCAGTCATGCAAAAAAAAAAAAAATAAAAAAAAAAAAAAATAAAAAAAAAAAAAAATAAAAAAAAAAAAAAATCAAATAAATAAAACACATATATTAAATTTCTAATAGCACTAAATTCAAGTGGAAAAATATTCAGTTCTTAATAACGCAGGTGCTGAAGAGACCAGATTCAAGTAAATCAGAGCACACCATCCTGTTTAGGGTGTTTTTTTTCACTTTCTGCATTTTTGTCTCAAAACCTATATATATATCTATATATCTATATATATGTATATACATATAGATATATACACACACACATATATATGTGCATACATATTATTTTTATATTTATATATATACACATACATATTTATAAAACATTAAAAAGAGCATTGGTGGTTCAAGCATTTATTTTCCCCCCTCCCCCATGGAAAGAAAAAAAACAACAACAAAACAAAATAAAATTACACATTTAAAATTCAAAATGAGCTAGCAATGGCTTATAGTCCTAGTGTGCAATATGGATATTACAAAAGGCTAGAATCCTCCCTCATTGTCTTTTTTTTTAATTTTTGTTTTTTAAAGTTGTTTTTTTTTGCTACATTGGAAAATTTTTTTTAAAATTTTTTTTTCTTTATAAAATTCCTTCCACGCAGACTTTAATCCAGTTGAGTTTGTGGCTAGAACAAACAATCTAGTCAATAGTTTTTATTTAATTTTTTTGCTCTTCAGCAGTGAATGGTAGCAGAATCAGGAGGGTCCATCTCAAGGTTTATTATTGTTTGGTTTTTATCTTGTTTTGGACAAAACAGTTCCATTTCCTCTCTCCTCTTTCCTCTTGTTACAGAGCCAGTTGAATCTCCCTCTCTTTCTCTGGTCATTCTTTGGACAGTCCCACTGGTATGAAGCTTGGAATGACAAACCACCTGCTCTGACGGGGCTGTCGAGGCCCTTGTTCAGAAAAGCACTTGAGCTCGGCCTTAAACCTGGGCCCACCCAGACTCTTCTGCTTAAGGGTTTTGCTGAATTAAAGCCTGAACATGGCAGAATAAAAAGTCGGGTTCAACTTCCTTTTGTTGCTGTTGCAGACAGAGACAGGGCAGCAGTTACGGGGCTGGGGAGGCCGGGCTGGGGCGCTCAGCACCAGCCCTGCACAGGAGGGGACACGGGCCCGGGACAGGGCTGGCATGTCAGGGACAAGGAGGGTGCCTGGGGGAGAAAATGGTGTGCATAGATCAACGTGGGCCCTTCTGGCACACTCAGCCCCACGGGCCCAGGGACAGGCTGGGGAGCCCTGCCCGAGCCACGGCCATCTCCTGCCCTTCCTCCCCACTGCTGCTGCCCCAGTGCGGGGCAGCGGCTCAGCCCTGAGGCTGCGGAACGTGGCGGGAGAGGTGAGCCTGTCCCGGGCTGTCCCGGGCTGTCCCAGGCTGTCCCAGACTGTCCTGGGCTGTCCCGGGCTGTCCCAGGCTGTCCCATCCTGCCCCAGGCTGTCCCAGACTGTCCCGGGCTGTCCCAGAGACTGTCCCATCCTGTCCCAGAGACTGTCCCATCCTGTCCCGGGCTGTCCCAGGCTGTCCCCAGGCTGTCCCGGGCTGTCCCAGACTGTCCCAGGCTGTCCCCAGGCTGTCCTGGGCTGTCCCAGGCTGTCCCCATCCTGCCCCAGACTGTCCCGGGCTGTCCAGGGCTGTCCCAGGCTGTCCCCATCCTGTCCCAGACTGTCCCGGGCTGTCCCATCCTGCCCCAGGCTATCCCAGACTGTCCCAGGCCAGCTCCCGTGGGCAGGCACACCCGGGAAGCCTCGGGCTGCCCTGGCACCGGCTCCAGCAGGGCTCGGTCCTGCTCCACAGTCACTGACAGAGATCCTGTTGATTTTGGTGGCACAAAACAATCACATCTGCTCTGTGAGATGTGGCTTGTGTTAATCTAAGGATTCCTCCTGGAGCCCATCACCATAATATCTAAGTAGCTGAACACAGGGAAAATGTACAAGTACAGAACCTGCAGCAAATGCTAGTAAAGTAAAATCTTTTTGCCCCATCCCATTTTGAGAAATTCCAGGGCATCATTCCATCACTCTGCCCCAGGAACGTGAGCTTCATTCTATTCAAGAATGGGGTTGTGCTAGGAAACACACAGCTGAGGGTAGGGGATATACCAAACAAAACAAAAACAAACAAACAACAAAAAAAACCCCTATAAAAATAAAAGCCACACAAATAGCTGATAGAGGAAAAGAACTCCAAAGAATTAAATAAACTACAAACTAGTGATAATATTTCATTTGTTTTCATTTGTTTCATCTCTACAAAATTCAAGTTAGAGTTCGGAATCGTGCAGGTCCGGTCAGTGCTGGGAGTGTGAAGTCAGCCTCAAACCACAGCATTAAGGCCCCCCCTCCCCTGCCACCCCTACAAACATACACTACATTGAAAGAGAGAAAAAAAAAAGGGAAAAAAAAGAGAGAGAATAAAAAAAAGAAAAAAAAATTGCACACAATTAACCATATGTAAGGGCTATCCAGAAGGCAGGTGACACCTCCCCCTCCACCCCTCGGCATTGGTGGTTTCTCTTTTGTTCTATATATAGTAATAACCTTTACAGGAAAAATACTGTACAACTTTTTTTTTCCTTTCCTTTTGAAACATTAGCTGAACATTCTGTCCCCACATTTACACAGCTGAGCTGCTTGTTTATAAATCAGACCTGATCTGCACCAGTTCCTTAGGGAAATAACCAAAAAAAAAAGCAACCTAAATTTCTTCAGGCCTTTATCTGTTCCGGGTGAAAACAAATCCTGGGGATCCCTTAGAGCTGGAGTGCTCATGGAGCTGAGGAGGGAAGAGGGTGCCTGCATGGTATAAATTTTTTTTTTTTTTAGAAAAGGACAAAGCTCAGACTAATCTGGTATATTTTAAAACTGGCACCAAAATAACTATCAGAATTCATACTAGTCCTTCTGGTGCCCTGGCGTGTGTAGACAAGCCCTGTCAGGCTCAGGCAAGGATTTGGGGTCAAAGAGCTACTGTGGCACCTGCCAGAGTCCGGGACAGTGTCCTGTAGTGTGTGTTCCCAGGCCAGGCCAGGAGAAGACAGCAGGGAAGAGCCTGGAGCCAGGGGAAAGCCCAGGCTGCTGCAGAGCCCTGAGCCCTGCCTGTCAGGGGCCAGGAGCAGGCAGGTCCTGCCCAGGGTCCAGAGCAGGGCTGTCCCCCCCAGCCCAGAGCCGAGCAGGGCACCCCAGTGGGCTCAGAGCCTGCCGGAGTCACCTGAGATCCGTGTCTGTCACACGCTGGCGTGCCTGCAGCAGGGCTGGGAGCCGGGCTGGGGAGGGCACTGTCCTGGTGCCCCTGCCTGGGGCAGGGCTGCGCCTGCCCCGGGGCTGCTCCTGGGCCAGCCTGCTGCTCCCGTGCTGCACCACGGGCCAGGGGCAGCTCACAGCCTCCTGAGATGGGGATACTGAAGCACCACAAAAACGCCTCACCTCCGCAGAGAGGAAGCACCTAGGGGTTGGGATGAGATGGAACTGGATGGCAGAGTAACCCCAGTCCTCCAGTGTGACAGACCCTTTAAACTGCCTGCTGTGTTCTTCCCAGGTTACTTCAGCTAAATCCCTACAGTCAGAACAGCAGGGATGAGGAGAGGTGTCCTACAGAGAAAGTGTAGACTGAGAAAGTTTTACAATATAAATAGCATTCAAAATTATTATCATTAACAGTAAAAAGGATCTGGAAGAACAGAGGAGTGTCCCATTCCCACCCCTGCTCATTCATTAATGCATCCTCATTTATGTGACAATAAATACCCACTCCCACCCTGGCTGTCTGATGCCATTTAATGCTGGAGAAAGAAGGGGGAAGGGTGGAGAGAGAGAGAGAGAGAGAGAGAGCACACTCCTCACCCCCTCCTTCCCACTGGCAAAAGCTGAGCTACTTGTCTTTGTGACACCAATTCCTTTAATTTTATATATGTCTGTGTGTGTGTACATTATATAGAGAGACACACACACAAATATATATTTCTAAAATTCATTACCTCTTGTTCCCACCCACCCCCCTCCAAGAAGTGGAGATTATTATTATTATCGTACAACTGAAAACATGGAAAAATAAAACCCAGAAAGAAAATTGGGGGGATAGAGCCCCACCCATAAAAAAGGGTCCCCAGATGGGCACAGGCCCCACGCACCGTGCAGGGAGCAAGGAAAAGTAGTGGGTACCCTCAGGGTTCGTGTCCATAGAAAGGGTATTTTTTGCTGCATCCTGCCCCCTTGTTCTGGGATCTGTGGGATGGAGTGATGCAGCACCAGTCCTGCTGCCAACCGATCTCTTCTGGGGCCTGGGGAGGAGCAGGGCTTTCCTTCCTTCCTCTCTCTCATCTGTGGCACGGAGTTAATTTTTAATTTGCCATCCCCATCTTTGTTCTTGCCTTATGCGGGGTCCTCTTAGTAAATCTGAGTAAGAGAAAAACCAAACCACTGCCGCTGCTGTCTCTAGGATTAAGGAGAAGCTGCTGGAGCAACGGTGGAGGCTGAGGCAGCAGCGGGAGCTGGAGCAGGGGCAGGAGCTGGGGCTGGAGTGAGGGCTGGCTCGCCCTGAGGCCTGGAAGCATCGCCGTGGTCTGTGGAAGAAGCACCCTCCTCTGGTTCTCCATCTTCTTTAGTGGCCAGGCCCTCCGGGTCTGGCAGCGATTCTTCAGAATCTGTGTTCAGGTCTTCCTCCTCCTCGTCCTCCTCATCATCATCATCGTCATCCTCCTCTTCATCATCCTCCTCTTCTTCATTCATCTCCTCCTCATCGTCCTCTTCATCCTCCTGGGAAGAGTCCTCCTCGTCCTCCACGTCCCCGGAGCCCGGTGCCCCCGCGCTGCTCTCCGGCGGCGCGGCCCCGGCTCTGCTCGGGGCCGGGCCCTCGGCGGCTTCTGCCTGCTTCTTGCTGAGGTCCAGGGAGTCACTGAGGCCCACGCCAGCCGCGTTCTGCAGGAAGAACAGGGAGCTGTTGTTGTCAGTGCTGAGGTTGAGCGAGCTGTCCAGGTTGATGGAAGAGTTCTGGATATCATACTCAAGAGTGGAGTGGGCAAGGCCCTCGGGGCCGGGGGAGATGGCAGGCAGCTCCCCTCGCTCCTGCTTCTCGTGCTTGCGCTTGTGAGAGTCCATCTGAGACATGCCCACCACCGTGTGCTTGCAGCCGGGGTAGGTGCAGTGGAAGTGGGAGCATTTGAGTTTGTACTTGCAGTCGGGCACCTCGCAGTCCACGCTGGAGCTGAACTGGCAGAAGCCGGCGGCGCTGATGACGTCCTGCTTGCCGTGGTGCTTGCGGTGCGCCGTCACCTTGGTGCTGTCAGTGCAGCGGAAGCCGCAGCGCAGACAGTGGAAGTGTGTGCTATTGCCAGAGAACTGACAGTCTGGGAAGTTACAACTCAGTGAAGACTTGAAGCGTTTGAAGTCATCCAATACTAGGTTGTCAACACGGTCGTGGTGCTGGGCGTGCTTGTACATGTGGGTACGGCCACAGAACTTGTAGCCGCAGTTCTCCCGTGTGCAGTGGTAGTGGGTAACCTTGAGAGAGAACTGGCAGCTGGAGTCCTTGCAGTCCTCGTAGAGGTCATAGCGCCGAAATCCCTCCAGCATCATCCCTTCATCCAGCATCTTGCGTGAGGACGCGGTCTTGCGGCGCTTGCCAAATGGGGACATGTCCTCAATAATCCAGAAACGCTTTTTGGCCCCCGAGGCAGTTGGCATGGTGATGGTGTTCCCTGAGGAGAGAAAGCGCAGAGCGGTGTTGCTGACAGCCAGGTCTCTCCATCTCCAGCCCTCCTGGCGAGCTCTGTGTTTGCCAGGCCACAGTGCTGTGACTGCTCCCACCCGCAGCCCGTCCCTCGAGCTCTCAGTGAGCCTGGACCCCAGGGCTGTGGGCTGCCTGATGCCTGCTGGACATCCCTCCCTCCATTTCAGCATATCCTGCCCTGTCTCCCATTGCCGCCCTGGCAAACCTGATCTTGTACAAATGTGAACTGCTGCTTCTCTGGTTTGCTACTTTCACAGTTTCTCTAATCTCTAGTCCCATTTCCCTCAAATCAGACTTTAATAGGGAGGAGTGGCTTGCTCCAGTCCAAGGACTGAGGTGTGTTACTGTAGCTCAGTGGGGTGGTAAGAAGAGCTGCAGTGTGCTAAAAGCTGGTACATGTGCACTGTCTTCCCCTGTCCAGGCTCTTGTAATACACTACAATTGCCAAGGACAGGCAGGAAGTGAAGGAAGATCCCATGCCTGATTAAAACTGCAGCGGGGGGGGGGTGTGGAATTTATAGAAACAGGATGGACTTTGGCCAGGAGACTGCAACATCCCTCACTGTAATGAGCCTACATATTACAATGAGTGCACTTAGAAAGACAGATGGACAGATGTTCAATGGGGCTAATTCTCATCATCACTAGCCAGTGGACTCTGAGAGAAAATACCAGCTCTGCAACATTCCCTTGGGCCTCAAAAATTCCACGATGCCCCTAGTATAAATAAAGATCCCTCATCTATCTTCCACTTTGATTCACAGGGCCAGCAGAACTGGCTAGTGCTCTGTCCCCTAGGATCACACTGACATCAGAGACACGACCTCAATCTATTAACTTTTTTCCTTCTCCACTTGCTGTTTCCAGAATCAACCCACAATCTCCAGTATCAACATGCAGCACAGACAAGGTTGGAGGCAAGAATTTCTCACCAGGTGCAGAACTGTGAGTGTAATTGGAAATTATAGCTTGCAACTAACACATCCTTTTTTTTTTTTTTTTTTACTCTCTCCCTGCTGAAACTGCCATCTTTTAAAAGAGGCCCAGTTTGTGACACACAGGGCGTGGGGCCTGAGAACCCAGAGCAGCCTGCATCCTGGTCTGGGAGGCTGAAGGGACAGTCACTGTGTAGCACTGCCTCCTTTCTGGCAGGTATGACAGGTGACAGCCCCCCAGGGACAGCCCTTCAGGAGAAGGTGGTGACCACTGAAGGAAACCTCCCCACTCCCAATGGAGTGGTGGCAGAAACCTCCTCTCCCACAAGGTACAGTTTGTGGGATAAGCAAAGAACAAAAGGTTTTCCTGCACCATTTGTGACTGGCCCTGGTGCTCAGGCTCAGGACCCCAGCTCAGGTCACCCACGGTGAGACCAGCTGAGTGACACGGTGGAAACTGCACGCCAAGGCTGATTTAACCAGCTACCAGGGAAAGAATAACTTTCTGTCACTGGAGATTTGAAATTGGCAGGCTCCTAACTACAGAATCTGTGACCAATTTGCTCTCTGCTCCCCCCTAAACATCTGGTATTGAAAAATCCAGTTCTCCACTCCCAGCCAACTCATGTAAGTGCAGTGGTGCCTGGACAAGTCACTGCTGTCCAGATTAACTCCTTTTAATAAAATTACAGCCAAGCCATCAAGTTCTTTAGCATTAATTAATGTTCATATTGTCTGCCTTTGGATGGGAATATGGGATAATCCATCTTAAAGAAAATACTCTAGATGGGAAATAAGTAGAATTTAAATTTTACCCATTTAAAACTCTGTTATCTACCCAGCTTTTAAAATAGTTCAAACAGATGTGCTTAAAACTTTAGTTGAAAACCAATTCTGTTTTCTCATACAGGTAAAGTTTTGGAGTAAGGGCATAATGAAGGGAGATGACACGTGGTGCACTCTCCTCTTTTGCCAGCATTCAGTCCCTGCACCCTGTGAAAGATTACAAGCCTCAATGGATATGATCCCCACCAAATCTTAATGGTAAGTATTTTCCATAAGGTTATTTCTTTAACCACTAATAATGTCAGCATTCAGCAAACTACACCAAGGTAAAAACAAAAGACACTTTGAAATATTTGATTAGAGGAAGCACAGCACAAGGTTAAAAATGTTTCAGGCTGCATGCAGTTCAGTTAAAAAAGAAGCAAAGATAGAGTTTCTCATTTTGTTAATTGGCACACACTCCTCTGGACAAGGCAAGGATCCTTCTCCTGCCAAGTCCCTTGAGAAAAACCTATGAACTGGAGTTGGAAACCTGTGAAGTTGGTTCTCCAGCCATACTCCCAACCTCTGACCTTGGATTTACACATTACTGAAACTGGCAGGAAGAATGACTGGGATACTTGAAGGCTGCCAGAAGCCTCATAAGTGTGAGCTTTAAGCACAAAGATGTCCTTAATTAACTAGAAAAGAGCTAGGAGTTGGGAAAAGAAGTCAAAAATGAGACACATCCTGAAAGCCATTCCCAGATGGAATGAGAATACCCAGCCTGAGACATCTCTGATCTCAGTCACACATGGGAATCATGGCAGCCCAAAACTGAAATCTATCTGTATTTTCTGCAGCTGATTAGAGCCTTGATAAAAAATGAGTGTGAGAAACAGCTCAACCTGTCTGATGATGTCATCATGTGACTGCACTTCACTCCTCATCCTGGGAAGGCACCCCTCAACTTGTGGCTTCCTATGAAGTTTGCAAGATCAGTTGAAACACTGGAGCTGGGCACCTCATCAGACATTCACCTGTGCAGCACACTATGGCAGGCACTGGCTTGGCTGGCCTGGAAGATCTAACCAAGAAGTCCAAGTCCCATTAATGCCACGTGAGCAAAAGTTTGCTCTGTGGCCACTCTGAGGTCACCAAGACATGAAAATGCACGTTAGCTGTGGATTTTGTTAGGTTTTTCTCACACTTAGGAATTGGTGGCAATTGCTCTCAGTTACTCATCCGAATGTCTATGGATGATTTGCTGTGGTTTGTTTCCCCTGGCTGTGGTTACTGTGTCAGCAGGGAAAAGGAGCAGGCATGGACGGGCCCTGGGGGAACATTTGCCAAGGCACAGAGTGGCTTTTGCTGCTCTGCCCACCCAAAGGTGCAGAGCAAAACCATGGGCAGGGTGAGAGGGGACCGAGCTGGGCACAGGACACGGAGAGAAAGCAAAGAAGTGTTACCTGCTGCATCCTGCACTAAGGGAACGTCACTTTTTACTGGAGGTGGAGTGGCAATGATGGGCGAGAACCCAGCGGTGCTGGCGGCAGGCATGACAATGCCTCTGCTGGCTCCCAGGGTGGCACTGAGCAGGGAGTACGAGAGACAAGATGGAGAGAAGAGGTAGGGGAGGCTGGGGAGGGGAGACCTAAGCAGGGCTTGTGAGAAAGATGGAGGCAGAGATGGTGGTGGAGGTTGTGGTGCAGTGTGGGTTGCATCATCGGCAGCAGCGGTAGCAGTAGAAGGAACCAGGCAGCCTGGAGAATGTGGAGAGAAAAAATAGCAGAAAAAAAAGGAAAAAAAAAGAAAAGAAAATAAAACAAACCAAAACCAACAAAACAAGAAACAAAAGAACTGAAATGAGAACCCAAGAGCAGAAGCAATATGATGAAAATGGAAAATACATTCACAAATGTATGAAACAGAACTGCAACAGAGAAGAAACAGAAGGTGAGGAATTGACAGCACCAGGAAGAGGAGAGTTGTCTCTGCAGGAAGTAAGGGGGCTTTATGGTATGGGGGAAGAGACACAGGCTTTCAGGCAGGAATTCTGGATTCATTTGGTCATTCTGGTCCTTGTTCATCTCTAGGGCTGCTGCCTGCTTCAGCTGTAAGGGTTCTCTGGCACTTGGGGCAGGTGAGCTGCTCCCTGCCTGCAGAGAAGTGGGGGGCATTTCCTAGCACTTGGGCCACTACTGGCACAGAAGAGTGTGCCAGGACCCACTGCCCCAGCAGAACCCTCTGGAGGTGCCATGATGTCTTGGGGCCAGTGCCAAGACCCAGCAGTGTGACTGCTCTGATGGCCTTTAACTGGGGGGGAGAGAAAATAGGAAAATGTGTATGGAATTAAAGCAAACTGAGGCAGCCTGTGCAGAATATCCCACTAAACCCTGGGGAGGTACAGCTGAGAGATCCCTGGTCATCACTTCATGATGGCAGAACTCCTACCAGGCATCTGACTCCTGATGAGCTGACTGTAATGCAGGGCAGGGGGAGCTGGCTCTGATGATCCTGGCAAACAGGGCAGGAACTCACCTCCCAAAAGAGGGCATGGAGGGGGTCTGCTCCGTGCAACTGCACGAAGTGGAACAAGAGTTTTTGGGTGAGGAAGGGACCTCAGTGAGCTGCTTTTAGATGTTGCTTTCTGAAGATGTGACAGGTTCTATCCCCTGTGTATGTCAATCTGCTGTTGTGCTTCACCAGTACAATAAAGTGCCTGACTTTGGATGCTGCTTGAGGAAATACAAAGAGGTACCAGAGAAAATCCCAAGTACAGAAGGGGCCCACAGCTCTTTTTTACTGTTTTTTTTCCTAAAGTCAACTATTCAAATATACCCAACTCCAAGACCCAGGATAAAAACCTCTCTTCATGGGAGGAAAAAGGTATGCTGCTAAGTTCCTGGATGCTTGAGGTGTATATTTTGCTGGACCTCTTCTCTCAGGTGCTGGAGAGAGCTGGGTTAGTGTGAGGCACTACTGAAGTTGGCACAGTGTGTATTTTAAGGTGCAACTGTCCCTTGGCCTGTTTTTCTGAGTTTCTCTGCCAGGAGAGCAGGCAGCTGGTGATCCGTTTCACACACACCCCTCTCCTTACCTGCTGATGTACTTTCATTGCCCACTGGAGTGCTGGAGCAGCTGCGGTCCATGTTGGAAGATTCAGAGGAGATGCCCCCCGGGCTGCAGCCAGTGTAATCCATGTACTCCTCTGTTTCAGTGTCCATCATGCTTGGGGGTCCCTGAAAGGAAGCTGGGGTTCCTGACGAGGCTGGGCTGGGTGCCATGCTGCCAACCTGGGGGAGATTTTCATTTCTTGGAGTGTGGCCAATAACCTGCAGCAGGAAAACACGACGGGGACTTTCACACCAAAAGCAAGATACCAGGACCAAAACCATCTGTCTGCACGTTTATGTCCCTCTGCCACAGCCCCTGAGGGACAGCTGGCACGTGCTTGTGAGTGGAACCATTGCACTGGGGCTGGGAGCATGACTGCTCCTGCACCAGGAGCTCAGAGCATGAAACCTGGCACATGCATCCTGGTATGTGGATTGTGCTGCACTGGGAGCTGGGAGTGTTAATCTTGGCACCAGCATCCTGATGCTTCCCAAAGAGGAGGTGTTAATGTTGGCATTGCCCCCTCACCCTGTGGGTCCTGCTGCAGTCACATGCTGGAACCATGCCTGAGTTCAGTGCTGAGCCCCTGAAAGGTGGAGGTTAAACACAGCATTTTCTGCCCAGTGTGCACTAGAATTCTTAGGGTTAGACTCAGCATCTGCTACAAGAGTTGTGAAGACAAATTTATTTGTTAAGTCTTCCTAAGTGTGATTCTTGTACCTCAACTTTTTACAAGAGACCAAAGCTGCCACAACAGCAATACCAGTTCCTTAGCATCTGTGACTTCTTTAGATGCAACAGGAAATATCTTTAACCAGCACATTCAATTCTTCCACATCCTAAGCATGTTAATTTTAATAAGCCAATTGTATATATTGAAAGAGCTGGGAGAGAGTGAAATAATTTTAGTGTCCTTCTCAATGTTTTTCTACAAAATTTACAAAGAAAAGCTGTTTGCACTAAGCAATGCTTTGCAATCAATGCTTCATCATCTTTACTCATCTTGTGTAAGTTCAGCCAGGTAAAGCTACCCTGGGTGTACTCCCACTGCCCAGCAGCATCCCCCAGAGCAGACACACATCCCTCAGAGGCTGGGTACAAGTGCCTTGGCCCTGCATCAGCTCTGCAGCCCAGGGGGCCGACACTGTCTGTGGATCTACAGCTTCCACAAAAGGAGTTACCTGAGTAGGAACACGATCAAAGTTCTTCCCCAGCATCCTTCTCATGTGCTTCCTGGCATGGGATGTCATTTGGTGCTTGAGCAGGAAGGAGAACTGGCAGCCCTCTCGGATGCAGTGGAAGTGGCTGTTCACCTGGTTGTATTTGCAACCTGCAGACACAAAACCCACACTTACGTTGCACATGAAGGTTCCCACAGGGAGCAGGACCAGAGGGAAGATGATCAGACAGAACATTTTCAGTGGTCTTGGTTTATTCAGAACAGTCTTCAATAAAAAAAACAAACTCACAATCTACTGCCTGCTGAGCAACTGCAAGAGAGGATTACAGTGTACAGAGATCTCAGACCTCAGCCCAGTCCATTCCTCTTTGTGCCATTATAAAGGCAGGAACATTGCCATTACATCTGGTAGTGCCTAATGCTCTTCAGTCTTAGCTAGTGCCTTTTCTTTTACAACAAGAAAAAAAACAGGACATTCAGCTGTATCACAGAAGCTACAATCAAAACACACGCTCATAATTAGATTAGAAATGAAAAGTTCTTTTTTTCCCCCCTCTAACTGTGTTCTCAGAAAAGCAGTCTCATATCATCTCCAGCTCTGGACAGTGTGTGTGCTCTGGTCAGACAGGAATGAGCCAGGAACTGTTTACTGCCACTCCAAAACTGTTGTCTAAGAGGGGCAGCCACTGAACAAGCAGCAATTGCTATGGGCTCTGGCATACAGCACTTCACAGGTCCTGCTCCTCGTGGCCACAGCCACGCGTGCCAGGCGTGCACAAACCATTAAGGGACAATCCCAAATCCCAAGGGACAATCCCACACTGCTCTGCCTACTGTGGCTGTTTTCCTGCAGTGGGAAGGAACAGCACCCAGAGGTGTCATTCTGAACCTTGGTTGGTTCCAGCCTTTGCTCCAACCAGGAGTGATAGGGAAGATTGGGTCTGTGACACTGCCAAACCACAGTGAGAAGGTTTAAGTGAATCCCAGGCAGTTCAGGACAGACTTGTCTTTAGGAACTCCCATTCAGAGTCCTGGATTTCAGCTCCAGGTACCTCCACAGGAATCCATTCTGGTTTTTGTTGTTGTGCATTTGTTTTACCAGCTTTACACTGGAGGCACTTGGTTTTAATAACTGCTGCAGTGCTGCTGGTTGTTCTGGCAAGTGAGGCAGCCCCAGCCTGAGCCTGTGCCACACTCACATGTTCCCTCAGCCCTGCTCTGGGGGGCTGCCCTCAGAACACTGTGTGCCCTGCTGCTCACAGGGGCTGGGGAGGATGGGTTTGGAGAGAGGAGAGTAGCTTATTACATGTTCTTGTCCATCTCTCTCTGATTATGTGCCATTTGACTTTCAATATGCTGCACTAGCACTGGTTAAGAAAAAAAAAATTCTCCTAAGAGCACCCTTAAATTTCACCCAACACAAGCAGTAGGTCCAAAATACGACAAAGTAAAGAAAACAAACACACACACACACACACACACAAGGCTTTGAAAATTAGATAAAAAGAAGAAAAATGAGGACGCTTTATGTCCAGACAAATTCATATATACAATTCTGCATAGTACAGTTTCTATTCATTTACCTTGGGTCTATTTGTGAAAACATGCTTCAACCAGACAGACCAGGAACTGCTTTATGTTTTGTTGCCTTTCTTGTTTAGTGATTTAATGACCAAATACCTCTTAAGCATAACTTGCAGGTTCTAACTTATGGCATTCTTGGCCTGGACATGGGACACACCACATGAGAAACGGAGCAAAACTCACCTAGTCTGCCACATTCCTCCCGCTTGGTAAAATACTTGAAGCCATTGGCTGCCCTCCTCTCTGCCTTCTCATGCTTCTTCACGTGCCAGGGCAGCTTGGTGGTGATGTTAGTCACGAAGTAGCAGCCAGGACGCAGACAGTGGTAATGCCCTCGCATCCGGAATTCACAGTGCTGCAGGGAGCACACAGGCATGTGCTTCAGGCAGGTCTAGAACAAATGCACCCCCAACTGCCTGCTCTAATGCTGTCCCTTCTGATGTGTCAGAGGGGCCTGCACTGATGCTCCAGATCCCATTTTATCTTCCACAACCTGCCATGCACCTTGTCCCCTCTCGAGTCTTTTTACATTGCTCTGTGTGCTCTGTAATGCACTATTCTACACTGAGCTATCCCAAAGCTTCCTCATGGCTTTCCCTGGATTCACCACAGATTTTTATTCTATGTCATCTTGTCTCTCAGATTATTCTCATTCCCTTGTCCACTTCACCCAAGTCAAAAATACACAAATGCATCATGACTTCCCATTTGATAAGAACCAAATGTTTTTCCAGACCACATAATTATGACTTCCATGGTTCTGTAGTAATGCCAAGAAAGCCACACACAGCCTCACTTCCTGCTGGAGAGTCAGTCTAGCTGATCCTTCATCTCCCTCTCCCCAGTCCTGCCAGAACACTGCTCTGGAATGGCTCTTACCTGGTTTGGACAAAGACACTGCAGGGAGTAGTAAGCAAACTGGTCTCGCACATTCACCAGATTATTGTTGGGGTTGATGTGGTCCAGGCAGTGGGATTCTGCTTTGCCAGAGGTTTTGCACACATACTTGCAGTTCCCAAAGAGACAGTGGAAATGGAATTTGTTGGCGTACTTGCAGTCTGTTGCCAAGCAGGGATCACTGGAATACATCCAAAACCCAATCATCACCTTCACTCATTTCACACATTTGTTTCTTTGCCAAGATTTAATTCAAGGGGAGCCCAGCTGAAGCCTCTGTTCCAAACATGGCCCACAGATTTCCCATAGCCACCTTCCTCTTCAGGGAAATTGAGGCTGGCAGCATTACTACAATTCCACCCAACTACTGCACTTTCTTGGTTAGGATTATTAGAACACAGCAATGCACAGTGGGTTCTGTAGTTTTGAGGGCCACTTTTCCAATTTAAAGTTCAAAGGAAACACAACTCTTGAGCGTGGCCACTGCAGGATGCCAGGGCTTCCCCTGATCTGACAAAGACAGCACTGCCCCTCTCATCAGCTAATGGGTTTGGTACCTTCCACCCCCCACTCAGTGCATGAATTTCTGGCCCAATAACCCTTCACTGTCAAACACACTGCAAGGATACCTGCATTTCTGCACAGCTCTTGCAAGGGATAAAACAGGGATCAGTGATAGATAGATCACCAAGTTTATTTATCTGCAAAACTCATGCCTAAAAGTGTTCTCAGATGCACTCAAAAACCTTAAAGTACTTTCTGGACTTCATAGAAGTAATTTTCCATGAAGTCAAGCCCAGAGTACTTTCTAGACAGGTTTCTCAGTGGGTGAACAGCAGAGTGGTATTGCAGCTCTGAGGAAAGGTTGGCTGGGGAGGATAGAGGGAGGCAAATGGTAGCTAAAACTTACTTCTCCTGGAACTGAAGAAATCCAGGTTTGACCTGAGGCTTGGCATTCTCCAAGGAAGTCGTTGCCAAGGGTGAAGCTGCCAGGTTAGGCACTGATGCTGGGATCTGAGGCATCTGGGGTATGGTTGAAGCCAGCTGCTTCCAAGCAAGTAGTGTGGGAGCAGAGGGCATAGCAGCTGGATTTGGAGTGGGCACGTCAAGGGCAGGAGCACTGGCCATGGTGGCAGAAGCAGCAGATGGTGACGAAGGGGCCAGTGAAGCCTTATTCTCAGTAGCAGTTGAGAAGGGAGACTCAGAGTTGCTTTTCACAGTTCCACCTTCAGTTCGGAAGTGAAAACTGCAAAACAAGATACTTAGTCAGACATAAATTCTTGACCATTTCATGTAATTTGATTAAACACCAACAAGAATGTGGCAGGAGCCTGTAAACGAATTGGTGTGGATTAATCCTAAAAGGGGCTCTGCAGACTTTGGGTAAGATTTAGGGCCATCCTAAATCATCTCTGAAGAGAAGGGAAATCGTTAGGATGGGTGGAGACAGGTGCCAAAGCATGTTAAAATTAGAGAAACCCCAGAATCAGTGCAGTCACTGAGATCAGCTGTGGGGCAGCTTCCCAGGGCTGCTGGGAGAAGCCAGACATCCCCTGCAGTGAACCACAGGGAAGCATCCAACAGGAGAGACCAACCATGCCAGCAGATCTGTCTTAAAATTTGCAACATCTCCTTCCCTACAACCCCTTCAGACTCAGGCAAGTGAATGGCCACTGAAGGCCTTGCTCATTCTTTACTTGCACATTCCACTGCCTTTAAAAGGAACCTGGGGTGGTCCTGGACTGCAGTGTGCCCTGCAGAGCTTCCCCTGCTCTCCCACTCACTTGGCGTGCTTGATGGCTCCATCCAGGGTGCTGAACAGGGCTCCACATTCCTCCACCACACAGTGGAAATGCACCTTATGGAGGAAGTCACACTGGGCATCACAGAAATCCTTGGTGCCAAACCTGGCCAAAACAGACAAGCAGACATCTCAGGGAAGGCCCCAGGAGAGAAGTGGAGTTGGAAAAGACATTATTTCTGTATTTTTCAACTCTACTAGCATTCCCACAAACAACAGTAATTCTGGACCCAGAATCCACCCTTGGACATGAGGTTATCTCTCAGATGGGAAAGGTGAAGCATCATCTAACAGCAATTACAGCCTGGACTGCACAAACACTGCACAGCAGCTTCCTGATGTACAGAACAACAACCCTGCCATGCAAACCCCAGAGCAAAACCCACCACGTTCTCCAAGAGATGTCTTGTGTTATCTGGGAGCAATGGCCAAGAGGGCAAAACCAGCTCAGCATGGTGTCACTGCTCAGCCACTGCTGAGACTCTCTGGACTTAATAAGTGCAGCACAAATACGTGTGATTTCAGGAAACTCCAGAATCACAGGGAATCAAGAAAACAAGTAAGAAACACTGGCAGGAAGGATCTGAAACTTAACAAGGGAATCTTGCATAATTAAGGTACAACAAACTACAGTTGCTCTGATGAGCAGGAAAGCAAGAAACAAACAGCAGCCTGTATGGTCCCAGGAGGGACCTCTCACCAATGGGAGGGTAAAGGAAAGAGAAAAAACTGGTACTGGAGAAGGAAGGTCTGTGGATATACAACATGTGCTGTCAGTTATGGCTTGCAGGGAGAAGAGGAAGGAAAGTAATTGTGGGGTGAGAGAAGAAAGCACGTTATTGCAAACTAAAGGGGCTGTTTCATCAGAGACAAGAAGTGCTCAACCTAGAAAGAAGGCCTCCCACAAAAAGGGAGGTGATGAATCAAAAATGGCTGCATTATAAAATTTGCTTTGTATGAGAAAACTGAAGACAAAGCAGAGAATTTGGGATGTGGTGAAGATCTTCTAGAAGAGCAGATAAAGGGACTCAAACGGAAAATATAGAAATGCACAAATCAGTCAGGCTGGATGATGTATGTCCTGAAGTGCAATGGAAATTAACTCCCAAACTGATTACATTACCATTTGCTGGTTTTTAAGCCATAGAGAAATGGGAGGTACTACATAAGTGGAAAAAAATGAAGAAATTAAACAGTCAAGGTACTGGTTCTTTGAGGGAAAAAAGAAAAGACAAGTCATCTTTGGCAATTATCATACCTCTGGCCTTAACTTCTCCTTCCAGTAAAGTAATGGAACAAATATTAAGAGGGAGGAGAAAATCATTAAACATCTAGAGGATAAAGGAACCATGAGCAATAAACAGCATCAGGATTATAAAGAATAAATCTTGCCAGACAAATTTAATTGCTTTTTTTGATAGAATTACAAAATTAGTGGATGAAGGGATGCAATATATTTGGATTTTAGTAAAGCATTTGATTCAGTCTTGCATATGCTTAGAATTAATTCCAATTGGCCTGGATGTAATGCCACCTCATGGCTTGAAACTGGCTGAGGGACCATAAACAAAGGCTGATGACAACCAGCACCACACTGAGCTGGGAGGAGGAGGCATTGTGTGAGTGCTGAGAGGAGGACTTGGGCTAGTCTGAGTTTATTTAACATCTTAATTAGTAATCTAGGAGTAAACAGTGTGTTTATGAAATTCACAAAGATACTAAACTGGGAGGAGGTGGCAATACCAGTGCAAGAGGAGAAAAAGAGCACAGAGAGGTTTGGCAAGACAAGGGGGAACGTTCAGAACAGGAGAATCATGTTTGGAAACACAAAACAAACACACCTGGGCGTGGGGGACTCCCTAAACAACTTTAAAAGCAATTCTGTGTCACAGAGGATGATAACCATGGTTCTATACATTATTCTGTGTAGATACAAACACATTCTGAGCTGCCTGTTTGGGGGCAGGAAGCTTGTTCTGTGGGGAGGGTGGCAAATCTGCACCATCCAGGGAACCACAGGAAAGCAACAGGACCTGCAGGCACAAGGGACTAATCCAGAGTCAGACTGAAGGAGGTAAGTGAGCCTGGTTAAATGGAATGCTGAAAGTTTGGGACTGTCTGAAGGGGCTGAACTCCAGCTGCAGAGAGGAATGATCTGCTGTGGTTCAAGGGGATATAAACAGAGCTGCAACAAAGCTACAAGAAGTGGAACTCAGGCAGCATACATGGAAAAGGTTGTGACATTGAAACCTACAAGGTGGTAGAACAATGCTCCCAGAGACAAGAGAATAGCCACACTGCCTGGCACTACCACAACCAGAGCAGACCAAATGGAAATGCACTGCAGGGAAGGATCTCACACCAGCCAGGGGCTGGACTAGAAGATTTTCTAGTGTTCCCCATTAAAGCCTTTGATTTCCAAAGTGTGCACTGGCATTTGTAGGTGACTCTCTGTGTCAGAGCACAAACCTCTGTGTCTGCCTGGGTGTATCTGTGTGCCCTCAAAGCACGTGTCTGTCTGGGCATGTATGTGCATGTGTCTGTATGTGGGTGAGCTTTGTAACTGCTCCATTTTCTTTTTGAGTCTCCTTTCCTGCAACAAAAAGAGCAGAAATCACCCCAGCTGCCATACCCTTTTCCTTATTCCCATGCCTCAACATCCCCAGAACTTGTTTACTTCCAGCTGGAATGCCCCAGGGAGCATGGCAAGGCACAATGGCCTGTGTGAAGCCATGGTCTCACTCAGTCCAGTGCTAAGAGCACAGCTACACTGGGTCCCCTGGGCTTGCAGGGTCATAAGGAGGAGCCTAAGGTAAAGTCCAGGATAACAGAACTAGATGAAGATTTGTGCTTGTATCTAGTTCTCAAGACCCCTTTGCAAAATAATTCTGTGTGGGCAGGTATTTCTTAGCAGACATTAACATCTGGTGCAGGCAGGTATGATATGACCAAGGGCTAAGTGTGCTCCAGGTGATCAGTGTCTGACAGAATGAGGCCTTTACATTCAACAGAACTCTGTGCTCAGTGAGCCAGGCACTTTGCAAAGGAAGCACTCTCCCCTCTCCCCAGCTCCAGGCTCTCCTTACCGGCGCAGGTACATCTTCCATGGCTCAGAGAGCTTCTCCTGGACAAGTGCCTTCACTGCCTTGCCCAAGTACTGGCTTGGCTCCCCAGCCCCAGCCTGGCTGCCTTCGCCTTCTGTCTTAATGTTCAGCAGGTTGCCAAGGCTGGCACTGCTCTTGGACATCTGGAACAAGAACACAGACACTGCATCAAGCCCAGCACACAGCCACAGCCACCCTCAGCACTGTCCCACAGACAGCAGTGTCTCCAAAGATTAAAAGAGAAGACAAAAAGTCTGTGCAGGCTGCTCCAGCTGCATCAGCAAAAGTCAGTAACACCTCACTCTTCTGCATCTTCCACCCAACCATCATGAAGCACTCAGGTGTCCACTGAATATTTATGCAAGGATCTTGCTGGAGTAATTAAGCATCATGTCTATTTTATCCACGAGGAAACTGAGGTGAAGAGAGACATCCCCTATCTGACAATGGAAAAGGCATGTGGGCTTCAACAGTAACAGCCCCGTGTAGCTCCCAGAAATTGCTGGTGGCAGAACTGGTGAACTCTAGATTGTTCAGTCACCTGATCCCAGCCACAAGGATGTCTCCTCTGAAGTGTCTACCAGGTACGTGTGAGGGGTAGAAGGATGAAAATCTCATTCGACTGAGGAAAAATTCTCTCTCGAGTTCCTGGAAAATTCTTACTAACTTCAGTAATAAAATCGTGTCACTTCTCTGTTCTAAATGGACACATCCTCCACGAAGCAGGACTTGGTCTGACAATCTGCATTGTGTGAAAGGCTTCAAATAGAATCTACACAGAGCAGGTTTAGAGGTCCAGGTGTAAAATGTGCAGGATAGAAAAATGAAGTTACTCAAGCCTGTCTACAGGGAAAGTTTTCTTTCAGAATAAATGCATGATTTCCCAGACTCTGTCTTTCTCCGTTGCATTCTCAATTACCTCCAGTAACAAGTGAATTTCACAGCCTGAATAAAATGCAGGATTGGGCCCAATGCTTGCACTGGAAACTCCACCCACTTGAGGGTCTCGAAGCCCTTTATAAATATCAGTTAATTAAGCCTGACAACCCCCTAAATAAACTGCAATAGGCTTCAGGAATCCTGGCTATTCGAGGCTCTCTTAATGCCCCCTGAAGGTAAAGCCCCTGCTGCTGTGTGGAGACTGCAACTCTTTATGGCTGGAGTCAGAAATTCAGGTCGTGTGTTTCCACTGGTAATTCCATTTCTGTAAAGTTTTTTTCCTGCTCTTTTTCCTAGAAAAACAATGAAGGATTCCCCCATGAACAGAAATTGTGTGCAGCAGGAGGAAGAAGCAAGTGTGATGTGTTCCTGAGCAAACTAAGCTTGACTCTGCAATCTTTAGTCTTGGAATTGGTTCCATCAATCACACACACAGTGGGTTCTACTCTTTGCTGGTTTATCTCATTGGTTAATCCCAGTCCTTTAAGTTGACTTTTAGTTTGCACCTGTGCTACAGTTGCTTGGAACAACTTTAAGAACCTTATGTCAGACTGCACACAAAGAAATGCTTTTTTTTAAACATACACTTATATCAGATATTATCCTGGAGATTTTCAAGTGAAGTCTCCACTGAAAGAGAATTTCCCTGATCTGGGACCTTCAGAATGACTCATGACCCCACAGAGCAGAGCTACTAAACACATTTGTTCACTAAAGAAAGACCTGCATACTTGGAAGCACTAAAGGGACAATACAAAGAAACAAATAAGAAATTAAGTTTAAAAGGGAAAATCAAAACCCCAGTGTAACAGAAAGCCAATGGAGGAGAAAAGTGACATAAGGATAAATGCAGAAATTAAACAACACAGAGAAAAAAAGTGATAAGAAAGAAAGGAGGTGGGAGATTACCAGGCAAAGTCACTTTGCCCTCTCTTGAGGGTTATATGGCCTTGATGCATGTAACACCCAGAGCCAAGGGGATGGCAATGGTTATGCCTATAAAACCTATCACATAGCAGAATATTAAAGCATGGCTCAAAGGGTGCCCTGATCTCTAGAGCAGTTGTATACAGCTGCAAAATTAATCTTGGTACAGTAGAATTTATCATGTGAAAGAGAAATATACATTTGAGATGATGTATAATTTAACAAAAAAGTAAGGAAAAAGAAACTGTGCATCATCTAAAATAAATATTCTAGGACACAGTAAAGGGGACTCTGTTAGACACCATTACTCACACCAGAAAAATGGAAATTGATTATTTTGGTTTAAAACTTCTAATTTTTTCTTCTCTTTCATAAAAATAGATTATTCTCTCCCTCTCCAAATGAAGCAAAATGTATTTAAGTAAGCAAAAAAAATTAATAACTGTAAAAGGGAAGTGAGAGAGAAGTTGCCAGGTTCTGAAAACAAAAACAAACAAACAAACCAACCCAAACAAAAAAACAACCCCCCCCCAGAAAAGAAAAGAAAAGAAAAGAAAAGAAAAGAAAAGAAAAGAAAAGAAAAGAAAAGAAAAGAAAAGAAAAGAAAAGAGCTTTTGGAGCCCTCCTCTGTCTAGAAAGGATGGGGAAAAAAAAGGTGTCAGAGGCGGCAATATATTTCTTCAGCCAGTTCATTAAATTAATTCGTAAGCAGTGGCTCTGAAATTATACCCGATGAAAAATGGTCTCAAAATTTAAATGGTACAAACTCATCTTATTAGAGGCAAAACATTAAAAAACAAACGCATCTCTTCCCCCCCTTCCCCGCTATCGCAGCTTTAATTTCTCTTGGTGGGGGGAATGAAAGGCGTTTGATGGATGGCTCTTACCTTATTCATAAGCGAGGATAAAAGAGATGAATTTGCTGAGACTGTGTGGCCATTTGATTCATTACTGAAACACACAAACCAACAGGGTTTAGTTAAGATGTGCACAGGGACTGTGAGCGCTGAGATTAATCCTTCTCCCTTCAGGCTGCCTCACTCCTCACCTACTACATCCAGGGGAAAAGAATGATGCCAACCCTCCCCTGGGCAGGCCAAACTCGCCTACTTGTGACAGCCAAGAGGGACAGAAAGAGGGTCTCAGGTCTGCAGAATTTACATCTTTCAACTACGAAATGGCCCGGACCTCTTCCCCCGGTGTCCACTCCATCACACTTCATTTGTTAACTCATGACCTCCCTCAGGTCATGAGAAATATCACAAAAATACCACAAAAGCAGGGGGGATGTTGACAAAGGTTCGTGCTGCCAGGAGCAGGGATCCCCTGGGCAGTAAGGAAGGCAAGGCACAATCTGCCCGGAAAGGCAGCCTCAGGATCTCTGCAGCTGACTCCAATGCTGGACTCCCAAAGGGAGGCTTGCTTAAGTAAGGTATGGACAAGAATGGATACAAAGGTCAAAGTGGAGCTCACTTATCCCCAGGATCAGTTCCTCTGCTGTTTCCACTCAGCACAATCCCCAAACACCCCTGTTCTCAGCAGAGATGCTGGGCAGGTGGGACACATGCTTTGAGATAGGTGCATTCACACCTGCACAACCATATGTCAGACCCAGAGCAGAGTGAGCCTGACACCCAGCTGATCTGTGTGCCCAGAATCTCTGGCATGTGCTTCCCTTAGCCCTGATTCAACAGATTACAGCAGTGCTAAGAGTGTGCTGAGGTGTGGCAGTGGAGCAGTTTCAGTCAGCAACTGACAGGAGGACTAAGTGAAAACAGCTTTGCCAGTGGCTCCATTTTCAGAAGGGAGCAGAAGAAGTGAAGCTCTTGTTGAAGAGTCAGCAGGTGCCTGTGAGCCCAAAACACCACCTGGAGAATGGGGAGCAGAGTGAGCCTGCCTGCCTCAGTTTTGGGGTGTTCAACTCCACCACTGTGAAGCTACCTTCACCAGCATGCTGTGTCCCCTTGAATGACAGGTACAGAAACTTCCCAAAGCCTGATGCTGGGATGTGTTGAGTGTTCCTGCCTGCCCACTTCTCTCACCCATGGTCCTTGACGCTCAGGTCCAAGCTGTGCTCCTGCAAGGGGTCCTGACTGGTGGCAGATGTCGGTCCCACGGCCTCCACAGGTTCCTGCTTCACCTGGACTGGATTGAACCGTCCGGGAGGCGCTGGCTGTCCATTACCTGCTCAAGAAACACAGTGAAATTAAGTGCAAAAAGCAAATTAAAAACATAGGTCTAAAATGAGGTTACAACAGCAAATAAGTAAGTTAAATCATTGGCACCAGTGCCTAAGTGGAAAAAGCAAAGAAAAAGTGTTGGGGGGAGGGAAGTACTGGGATTGCTGGTCAGCGTTTATTGCCAAGTTGACATGATGGGTTCTGACGTCCACTCCAGCGTGGAAATTCTTCAAGTGATAATTATTGCAAAATTATGTCAAAGTTGTCCAGGCTACGGGCCCTTTAAAGGAGAAGGGCGGAAGGAGCGTGGGGGAGACCTGATTCTCTGCACAAACTGTCACAACTAATTTGCGGGGCTGCCTCTTAAGCGTTTATTAAAGACTCTGTTAATGCTGAGGCAATGTGGCAGCTTTCGACTGCTAGTCAAGCCCCCTTGCTCGTCCCCAGCCCCGGCGTTGCCGTAGCGACAGCGCCGGCCCGCACCGCGCCTGCCCAGCAGGAGCATCTGCCCCGCCGGGACGAGCCAAGGTGACAGCGGCGGCCCCGCCACCGCCCTGCCCGCGGCCCCGACACGGGCACGCTGCTTTTTGGGCAGGAGCTGCAGCGCCGGGCCCCGCAAGAGGAATTCAAATTGAAGGAGGAGAGGAAAAGAGGAGGGGGTAGGGACGAAAGAGAGCAAATTGAAGCAAAAAAAAATTAAGGGAAATGGCAAAGAAAAAAGGAGGGAAAAAAAGTTGCTGACAGAAACATGTCTGCAGAGCTTTCTTCCACAATCCCCAAGTGACTAAAATATTAATTTACCCTCCGGCAGTACAGCTGACGGCGAGCTGCTTCTCAGACAGCAAGTGGCATTTTATTAAAAAATAAAGGAAAATAGTTCCCTCAATGACCTTTCTCTGCTTTAGGAAACAATTTTTCAAACAATAATTTTAAAAGTATGTGAAGGTTCCCCTCCCTCTTTAATCAGATCACTTCCTTCTACTCCCCCGCTGCTCCTGGGCTGCCGGGGCCATCAGCAGCGCTGCCAGGGCAGGGCTGGGCTCAGCCCAGGGCTGCGGGTGCTGCCAGGCTCAGCCTGCCCTGCCCGTGCCCTCCTGCGAGCCCACCTGCACCTGGCATGCTGGAATGAGCTGTCACCTGGCAGCAGGAGGAGTGCTGGGCTGCTCCAGGGGCTGCCCCTTCCCATCTTCCATCGCTCAGGCAGCGTGGCAAGAACTGAGCAGAAAGGAGGTCCCGTTTGTGGATTGTACCAATCCCCAAACCCACAGCTGGGACTACAAAGCTGAAGCACAGAACAGCCCCCTGATCAGGAAAACAACTGGCCATGGGCTACAGGACCATCAACACCTACAGTCTCAGTAGAGCCTGCAAGTACTGGCTAAGGTATTTTTTTCTTCATTTCTATTTTCAATAGAGTGACTCTCTCTTTTTAGCCCATAGTCAACTACACATGGCAACACTCTTCAGATCTGGTAAGAGTCTGCTCCCTTCATGGACAGAAATGTTTCTTTCCTGTCTTCTGGCCATGTGGGCATAGCCAGACTCCACAGGAAACCTTGCCAAGACTGCCTTCCTCAAGGGTTAATTAGACCCAACCAAATTCATTCTCCCATTTATTTTCTTTTTCTACCCCCTTCCCAACTGCAGTCCCATGGACAAATGGATGGCTTCTCATTCACTCTCCTCCAAATTACCAGGCACTGCTCTGCCTCCCTTGACTATCACCACTGATGAGGTAACTCACCTGCTTCAAGTGCCACAGAGGGCTTGAGTGCAGCTGCTGCCAGCCTGGCCATCATGGGAGAGATTAATCCCTTGCTAGCAGAGATCCTTTCCATTATAGAGGCTGCTGGAGCAGGAGAAGAAGTAGCCACTGGCTCACCAGATCCTGAAACTGCCTGGGATGAGGAATCTGTAGGAGCAGATGATGCTGGATTGGTGCCAGAAGAACCAGCAGTCATCAGATTAGCCGAGCTGGCAGGAAGTGGCGTGGAGACCCGACTGGGGATGATGGGGAAGAAGGATCCAGCTGTTCCAGGAAGTGCTGAGTTGGAGAGTGCCAGGGCCAAGGGTATATTGCTAGGAAGAGCCTGGGAGAGCAGGCCAGAGATCTTAGTGGCTGGTGTCATGCTGTTGGCAGACTTGGCGGCCTGTGAGGAAGCAAGCTCAGCTGCAGAGGAGGGCGCAGCTGGGACGATGAGAGAGACGGAAGACTGCTGGCTGGTCGGGGAGGCACTCAGGCTGGAGTTCTTGGAGCTCATGGCCGAGAAGTCAATGAGGTCATCGTTACTGGACTCCTCTTGCTCGTTATCCTTGGGGCCCAGGAGTGAGGCAGGCAGGCCCAGCACTCCCGAGCTCCGGATGTGCCGGCGCTCATGTTTGCGTTTATGGGAAGTCATCTGGCTGGTGGAGGTGAAGGTGAAACCACAGCCTGCCCTTATGCAGTGGAAGTGGTTGGTGGCCTTGCTGTAGACACAGCCCTCATACTTGCACTCCTCGTACTTGTAGAACTTCTTGAAGCCATCCTTGGCATAGGCGTCATCTTTGATGTGGTAGCTCTTGTGCTTCTCAATGTCACACTTGTTCTTGAAGGTGAATGTACACCCAGGCCTCCTGCAAGGGCATCGAGGAGAGTCTGGTTGGCTGTGATGGCAGAGCTGCTGTCTCCCGCCTCCCTCTAGGACAAGGGCTGGGGCTGTAATGAGACAACTGCCCCATCTAGAGAGGGGCTGAGGAGCTGTCTCTGGGTTAACCTGGGACACCCAGGCCAGCAGATTTGCTGCCATGTGGGAGAGCTGGGAAGCTCACTCCACTCTGTGGAACTGCCACAGGAACATGGGAATACAGGCACCCTCCACTAAAAGTTCCAACAAAACAGCAGGTAAAATGGACTAAGGTACAAACTATGCTTTCCTACTCTTCCTGAAAACCTAAGAAATCAAGAGAAGAGCAGTTGTGTACAGAAGGCTACGTCTGGCCCCAAAAGGGATGAGCTGGCTGGAGAGAACCCTACCATGGGAGTGCCATTAGCAGTATTAATTGCTACAATTAGTACTGCAATTGCACTCTGAAGAGCACTGTGGTCTCTTTCCCAAATTATTCTAGGCTCTGTTTTCTAGTGGGTATCCTCTCCTCAGATCACACTCCTGCCTTCAGAGTGGTCTGTGGCACAATCCTGGAATTCACATCTACTCTGGTAGAGTTCTCCCAGAAGCAATACTGAGCAGGTCACAGAAGGGCAAATCAAGTCCCTGTGCATTCTCCTGAAATTATGACCTGGCAGAAGGAGGCAAACAGACCACAGAGCTCAGAGGCAGGCCTCCTCCCCTTCCCTGCTCTCTCACCTGCAATGGAAGTGAGTGGTTTTCTGCCCGTAGAACTGGCACTCCACAGTGCCACAGTCCTCCGTGGCGCGGAACCGCTGGAACCCGTCGTTGATGAGCTGCGTGTTCTTCTTGTGAAAGTTCTCGTGGGTCATCACATCAGAGGTGCTTGTATAGACCTTGTTACAACCCACCTACCCCGGGCCCAAAGAGGAGTCATCAGCACAGTGGTTTAACAGCCTGACATTATTACCAGCAGCGATAAATACATGAGTAGCAAACGTACATTTAATAGTTCCATTTGTGTGCTTCTCCTAGGGGTATTAAGTCATCACTTTAATTCCCAATCTAAAGACTGATAGAGCATAGAGCAGTTGTGGAAAAAAAAAAACAAATACAAACCAACTCTCTGGGCATGAACCAGTAAGAAAAAAAAAGGGAGGACTGACGGGATAAAATACCAGCTCCAGATAATCATGCCTGCTTGGGGAAGCAGTTAGTAGGGCTCCTGCTCTTAAAGAGAACAGAACACTAACAGATGCTGTTGATTTTTGTTATCTTGGAGTGACACGGGACCAAGTAGGATTTCATCTATTTGGGGAATACAAAATTGAGTGGGAATAAGTTATTTACTTCTCCAGTCCTTCTGGGAGGTAAGGCACGCTGGTGCAACATGAGGCCAAGCAGTCTTTCCAGCTTGTAATAAACGGTTTCATTCTAGCAAATCTTAAACCCCATGTTCAGCTGATTTTAGCAAACTGGTGACTTTTTTTCCCTGTCACTGTTCAAGACTCCCACTTCAATAATTTTAAACTTGTGCAGTGAATGGGAATGCTGTGATGAGGACGGAATGCTGAAAACCTGCTTTCCTCTGGGTAAAGCGGGGCAACTTTGCCATATTGAGTAAAAACCCACTGGAATCTGAAAACGTCCTCAGCCCTGCTGAGGGAGGATTTTTTTCCTTTTCTTCTAGCACAACATGTGCCAATGCCTGCACCATCTCAGAAATGAAGAGAAGGAAAACACCACCCCTTAGTTCAGCCCAGGTTGATTCAAACAGGCAATAACAAAACCCATGACAAATACCCGGAGAAAAAAATAAAAAGGATCTCCAGCTATTTCCAATATAAAAGAGCCTCTCTCTCTCCACACTGACACCTTGAAAAAAGACAGGCCCTGCATGGCATTAAAAAAAAGAATTAAACAAAAGCGTCCTTAGGAATAATTTGCAATGCAGCTCTTGGTGCGAAAGCCTAAAAAAATGTCAGTTTATATAAACAACTAACTGAATTTTATCCACACCAATTATGGACATAAAGAAAAAAACCCCATGTGATGGATGGCACAAATTCTGCCATTTAAGCAGTATTTTCTTTAATTGGGAGTTTATATTCTGACACCTTTCCTGTAAGGCACTGCTTACATGGGCATGACTTTACTGGAAGACAGTGGGCACAGGGTGGAATTAGCCATATATAGCTGTGTAAGCGAGGGTCTTTATTTGAACTTGGAGAGGCTTAACGCTGTGAAACACTCCTTGTACGCTAAAATAAAAAATCGAGCAAATCCCACCCTGCCCAACTGAAGAAACTAAATAGTCAATATTATGGAAGTGGTAACAGAAAATGTCCTCAAGAGAAAGACACATGAAATTCCCAATTTATCAAATGCTGCAAGCACATGCTTCAACCAGTCCCTATTCAGGACAGAACTTGAGTGCATGCCTAACATTTAAGTATGTGCTTAAGCCCCATTGACTTCAGAAAGCTTCAAGTTAAACATATGCTGAAGTCTATCCTAGAAAAGCATTTAAGCATGTGATTAAGGCCTTGTGACTTTAACTGGGGTCTTAAACTGCTGGGACAGGTCAGGAAGTGAGCCCTGACTTTTCAGACCAGAAAATCTGTCACCAAGGGTTGGCTGATCACTCTGCTTGTAACTGCACATTTTCAGGGCAATGGTTTAGGCCACAATTCTACTAAAATGAGTACACGTCAAACCACTGAACCCAAGGAATGATCAGGGTAACACCCAAACAATGTGGTGTGTTCTTCTCTAGAACAGTGAAGGCATCACAGTGACACCTGTGCAGCAGCTCCAGCTCTGGCTACACTGCTGCTGAAGCTTGGCTGGCCCTTAAACATGGCTCTCAGCCTACACCACACGAGTGCCACTGGCAAAGGACATGGAGAACCTGGGGTGTTAAGTGCAGATATGTGACTTTAAGGTTTAAATATTTTAGAAATGGATTATGGAGGAAATTGCTAAAGGGTGCTAAAAGGCAGATGTGCCACAAAAAAGTCTGGTTTCAAGGGAGGGACAGATCAGGTTTGAGTAGAGACAGTGCAGTGGCATTAAAGAAGTCCCTGAGTCTCAGAGAATGGGACTTGCTTCAATAAGTCCAAGACTTTGAGAAAACCTTGAGACCTGCTTTGCCTCACTGCATGGACAAGGCTTCTAAAAACCGAGAACGGGGCTCCCCTTTGCCATTCCCAATGCTCGGCACAAGTGAGGACAGGGCACAGACTTGTCAACGAGGCTCCTGAACCAGAAGTGAGCAAGACAGGCTCTGCATGCCCCCCTCTGCCTCAGGACAGCCCCATGCTCTCTGACAGGGTGGCCAGGACTCGGGAATGCTCTCAGACCCCTGAGGAGTGGCTCCTGCGGGGCTCCTGCGCGGCTCCTGCGTTCCATGCATGCACTGGCACACTCAGCTGCGTGCAGTGGCACACTGGCCTGCATGCACTGGCACACTCAGCTGCCTGCAGTGGCACACTCACCTGCATGCAGTGGTAGTGGGTGCTCTTCCCGTTGAGGTGGCAGCCGTGGTAGTACACGCTGCAGTCGTCCAGGGGGCTGAAGCGCATGAAGCCGTGCTGCAGGGAGTTATCGCGTTTCTTGTGCATGTTGTAATGCCGAATCACATCCTGTTTACTGGTGAATCTCTGCAGAGGTACAGACACAGACAGTGAGACACGCATGATGCCGGTGGGTGAGGAATCCTGGGGGCAGGGTGGGTGTCTTTTGTTGTTGTTAATAAACTTATGGGGCCGGGAGTTGAAAGCTTGGCAGTAATCACCCCAAGAGAATCAGATTAAAGAGGAGTTTGTGTGCATGTATCTTCTTGGTAAAGGGAAAGTAAATACACAAGTTCTAGAGTAAACATGACACTGGGGTGATGCCCAGAATCTGCTCCCTGCAGCTTTAAGATTGCAGGTCTTCTAACATAATTTTAGCTGCTACTATCTCAAGAAGTGCTATAGTTAGAAAGCAAACCAGTGAACTGAACAGCCTACAAGCAACTAAGCCAAGCTTCCAAGTCACTCACTGTAGTGGTTAGCAAGACACTGGCTGCCACATTCATGTTGGACTAGAAATAGGGAAAAACCCTTTGCTCTTTTATACTGTCTTCCCACTCTAAGTCTCTTGCATCCCCTAGAAGGTAGGATAGTTTTACCAGGAAAACAGGGATAGTTTTACCAGGAAAACTTTCTTCAAGTCACAGAAAAGATGCTTTTCTACAGAAAAATAGAGCTAAATCTGTATGAGCAGAATATCCTTTTCAATCTCTACCTGCTTGGAGCAAGGAAGGGGTACCCCATTGTCAGTGCAGGCTAAGTGCCTTTAAAATGAAGCTTTTTATTTCTATTTCCCACAGACATCAATATTTACCACTGAAGGTGAGAAAGTAAATCTGATTTTTTTAAAAGAAATCAATATCCATTTATTTTGAGCAGTAATTGAAAAGGCCTGTATTCTAATGTTTAACAACTTTTCTAGTCTGCCTCATAGGAAACAAATGATTATCACTTCCACTCTTTCCTCCTATAATATCAATCCTGATCAATCTCATTGGTATTGGCACAGGAATATATGGATATAGATTTCAACAGAAATCCCTTGGAGGCTGGAGCCATGATTTCCCAGGGCATACATACAGGATTGCTATTGCCAATCATTGTTAATTTGTGCCCACTTATTACAAAGCGTTACTTATTCTAAAATATATCTCAGCCACAAAATAATTTGCATTTTAAAAAGCAGCCTAAATCCTTATTCCCTGCGAGACCAGACAGCTCCTTTGCAAGCAGCTTCCAGACTCCTTAGGAAATAATCATGAGGCCAATCATAATAATAGGTTTTTTCTGTTTTTCCATCCTTTGTGTTTCTCTCTTTCTGGTGCAGGGATATCTGTGTCACAGTTGGGATAGACTCATCTTGATTACTCGATGCTGGGCTGGAAGGACCAGTAAGTGCATCCCGGAGAGAAACTCTCCTTTGATCAATAGAAAGCCACAGCCAAGCCCAGAAGCTCCAGATCTGCTTCCTCTGCTGTGGTCAGGCTCATCCCCATGAGACCCAAAGGTCTCCTAGGGCAGGGCTGAAGCTGTGTCTGCTGCACGGCAGAGGCAAACTCTGGGATTCCTGCTCACGCATCAGCCTGACCACAGAAATGCCAGTGTCAAACTCGGGACCTGGGATAAGGGTAAACAAACACAGCACGTGACCTGCTGGCTTGACGTGCATACCCTGGCAATTCTCCCAGCAATTACAGCATCACTCCTACCCCCGCGCCTTCCCCACAAATCCCACACCGCTGCTGGTCTTACTGGGTGTTTTGTTGCAGATACTGCTGCTACAAAGTCACTCGGGCAGCAGGAGGGAAAGAGACAGACTGACAGATCAGCATTCCCTAGTTTCAGGCACAGTTTGTCACACAGCACAATTTATGCTCCTGGTGTTTCACTGATATAAACGTGGAGTAGTTCCCACTGACTTGAGCTGATCTATATTCAGCTCCTCATTGTAGCGGTCTGAGTTTGGTTAAACGGTATTAGATTGAGTTAAACGGGAGTAAAATAAAGTTCTGTTCAATTCAGAACATATCCTGCCCTCTTTCAGAGCAGCACAGTGTAAAGGCACGTTCATGTGAGAGGCAAGCACAGGAGGGAGGACACGCGCCCCAGACGTTCTGCTGCTCTACCTGGTAGTTGCACTCGGGGTCCAGGCAGTGGTAATGCTCTCGGTACTGGTAGGCGCAGTGGATGTGGCCACAGTGCTGACTGCCAGAGAACCTGCAGACGGGAGAGAGGGAGACACAATGAACCACTGTCCTGGCAGCAGTGCCTGTAAGCAAGGCACAAATAAACCAAGTCCTGTTCCTGCTTTTATCTCACATGTTTATGGCATTAAACCCCACCTCCCTTATCCCCTCCAAGGATGGTGACCCTTGCGCCTTCCCCTGCTTATTTGTCACTATTTAAAGGTGCTTCTTGAGCCGGATCACTCAGGTCCTGTACATCCCTAATCTGTCTTTCCCCTCGAAATTCATCTCCGTTATCTAAGTTGTTTACTTGGGGAAGCATATGGAAGGAGGGTTCCTAGAACTAAACCACACAATTCTAGAACAGAGTTTAGATAACACACCAGCAAGTTTCAGAAACCTCCCATGACAGAAGGAGACAAATAAATGTTGGGCAAATATGGATTCTAAATTTTAAGTATAAGCTCACCTAGTAGGATATCAGAAAAGCTGCATACAGCAAAGTTGAAAACTCCTGACATACAGGGTGGCAAAAAAGACCAGAAAGACAGAAATGCCATGTAATACCTACATACAGTCAGTATACAGAATTTATTGACTGACAGACACACCAGGAATTGGCACAAGGGGATGATCCAGTAATGGGGTAATCAGTGCAATGAACTCCCTTGTGTATATTCTAGAGGACCCTAGAAGAGCTTGAAAGGGAAAAGCAGTGGAGAGAAGGGGACTCAGAGGGGAAACATTCAAAGATAAAGTACCATCTGCTCAAAGGTTCCTCAAAGGTTCCTCACGTCACTTAAGTGCTAAACACAGCAGGAGTGCATATGATAAAGGGCATGGGAAAGAAATGAGGAAGGGCAACAGATAAAAAAGGAAAATGAGAGGAGTGAGGGTGTCCTGGGGCAAATGAGGAATGGGGCAGAAGCAGGGAAAATTACAGATCATAGTAAGGTGAGGTAACACAATGCTACGGGATAGAAAAAGTCTAGATGAAAAGCAATACTAAATAAGCCATTTCTGAAGCACAGTAAGGAAGAGGAGGTCAACTGTGGAGACAGCAGGGCCTCTAGGAGATGGAAAGGGGACTTAATTGACAGAAAAGATAGACATTGCTAAAAAATTAAATGACTTCTTTGCCTCAGCATTCACAAAGGGAAACAGGGACAGATGCCAGGAGCAGACATGCCTTTCCCTGGGGAAGGAGAAGAAATACTGCAGGAAATCAGGATCACGTCAGAACAGGTGATTGAGAAACTGGAACAAACCTCAGCAGCAGAGAAGAAACAAACCACAATGCAAACAGCAGGGCTGGCTGCACAAACAAAGGTGTGGAACTGAGAGCAGAGGAAGAGATTCCTGCTCAATGCCTGGGCAACTGCTAGGCTTGTCCAGGGCAGCTGCCAGAGCCACCACGGCACTGACCAGGGACATGTGGCTCCACAGCACAGTAACCAACTGGTCCTGCCAGTCCAGGGCTTTATGTCAGCAGCACCAACAGCAGCTCTTCAAGGAAAGAAAGTGCCCTGTGGGAAGCTTCCTCTCTATTCCACTGATGTGATGGGGAAAAAAGAGCAAAGGGCTGTGCAGGGCTGGAGACCTGTGTGGTACAGGCCAGGCAGAGAGAAGAGAATGATACAGACCTTGCTGACAAAAAAAAATTATTATCAAAAATGAGGATGCAAAGTGACCAGAGATACCAGCTGGAGTAAAAGAAGGGCCAGACAGCAAGATCTGACTCCAGGAGAGGAGTTATTTGAAGAACCCTAGCAGGAATAACACATGGGCTCAGTTTTAAAAACAACAGCTAAACAAGCACTGCAGCACTTCCAACTCCTACCCTCCTTACCATGTGCCACGGAAAGGTGCGTGTGGTGTCTGCAGCACAGGAAGGGAGAAACAAGTGTTCCACCAAGCCGTGTGCTGGGGGAAGGAGGGAAGTGGCAAACCCAGCACAAAGGGGAAATTCTGCTCCTTCAGTGTGCAAGGTTGGGCTCCTAAAGGGTTATATTATCCTGTGTTTCTTCTGACACTTGAAACAGTTCAAAGCTATTAATTTTTAAAGCGCAGCATCTGTTTAGGTTTTTCATAACAGGAAAGCTTACACACCACACACTTACACACATACACACAAGCACATTTATATGCACACACTCTACAGTACATCCACACCCCCAGAACTTACTCAAACATACCCAGTTTCCATGCACATGAACAGACACAAACACACACACCTGCAACAAGAAACTCACAGACCAGCTCATCACACTGAAATACAAATCCAAACTCCTAAGTTGTCAATACAGACACATAGATGCAATTGCACAAGAACAACCCACTCCCTCTTCCTTTACATTAATCGGTTCACCTTTTTTTTTCTTTGGCCAGAATGTCTTGATCTGGCAAGAGTTGATAAATAAATAATAATAAAAATAATAAATAAAGAAGTCAGCATGCTTAGAGAGTGTTTACAGACTCATTACTCTGTAACGATGATGTGAAAGAAGAAAAAAAAAACCCACCCCAATTACAAGGGGGGAGGAAACCCACACAGAAATAAATATTTAAGCAAGTGCTGCCAGAAGCACCATCTGCTGAGGCACTAATAATAATAATAATAATTTTTTCTGTGGTCTTTTTTTTTTTTAATTATAAATATACAGGGAGGAGGAGGGGGAAAAACAACCCAACCCAAACTAGCTAAGTAAGAGGTTTTGTTTTGCTGTGTGAGAGAATGGATTATCCCTGGGCAGCTTTTGGCAGTGGCTTTGGCAAACTCATTAAGCTAATTATGCAGTACAGACATAAGAGTGCTGTGTCTCTTCTCCCCCCACCCCTTGATTTTAAGGCTTTAAACTGTTTTTTTCTATGTGTGTAAATTGAAGGGAAGTGGCTGTGCTGGCAGCGGGTGGCTTGCGGAGCCTTTTAAGCAGGATGTGGTGTCCCTGAGGTAGCTGACAATCCTCTCTCAGCTACCTGCCTGACCCAGGGAAAGGGGCTTGCACAACTCCAAAAGCAGTGGATGTGTCTGAAGTGTTTACAGTTCTCTACTTGAGAGGGGAATGGGGGACAGAAAGGTGCCACCTCCTCTCCCACTGCAATTCCTACAATTCCTGCAATCTCAGAAATAAAAAGATGCTGCTGATCCTGCCCCATGCAAAGAGTGGTTTAAATCCCTGCTTTCCTTCCTATATTCTATATACTGTACTGTCCCCCGAGGCAGTGAATTCCCACATGCACTTGAGGCATTGCTGCTTGAGGAGCTGCCTGTGGTAGCACAACTGAGCACAACTGTCCTCTCTTCCCATGGGGTTTTCTGCCCCCTTCTCCAACATCTGGGATTTGGGCAAAAGGGAGGAGATTATGTCACTTGTCGTTCCACTCTTGAGCTAGGAGAGTGCTGTTCCCACTCTTTTTCCCTGCCAAAATGTTCCCTTTACTTCCCTAGCAGCTGACTGTCTCCCACATGGAGACTCTCTGTGGCTCTGGTAAGGTGGGAAAGCACAGTACACACTCCCTTCCCCTTTCATTAATAAGTGCCCAAGTGCTGGGAGCATACCCTCCAGTTTTTTCCCTGGAGAGAAGGGTGTGCTTGCTTTCCTCGTGTCTGTCTGGATACAAGGGGCTTGTGTTGGGAGCCTTCTCACATTCCTGAGGGAGAATTCAACTGGCTGGGGGCAAAGCCTGATGGACCCTTTATGCCATGAGCTCTAAACCAGGCAGGTGTTTTGCAATCATCTTCTCTGTCCCTCTGGCTCTTGGGGCATTACTCACTTTGTCCCACCACAACAGCCTTGGGCTTCCTCTCAGCATCACTGTCCTGACCTAAGCATGCCCACAGCTGTGATAAGGTGCCCTACTCTGCACCTGATTCAGTGAGGGTTTCTCAGATAAATGAGCTGCAAAAATTTTCTAGGATAAACATCCCATGTTAATGCCAAGAGCTTCCTACACTCAAGTCACTTGTGAATCTCTCTAGCCTAGATTCTCAGAGCTGAGATGCTCTCTGCTTGCCTCCTGCAGACATGGCAGGGGAAAAAGGCAGTGGACAGAAAGAACAACAGCCAAGAGGCAGAACTCCCATTTAAATCCTGGGCTTCTTCAGTGAAACAGTTTTCCACTATTTGTCACAAGGTCTAGCAGCTCCAGGGAGCTAAGAATGCTCTTGGCGTGACTGCACACCTCTCAGAGCTACTGCTCTCCCTAGCAGGGGGACAGAGCAAGTACAGATGCCATGGGAAATGGAAGTGCCAATGTCTGGTTTAAACACTTGATCCACACAAGACCTCATCTCTCCCACCACCACTCCATCTTCTTACTCCCAGCCCTCTCCCCAGCAAAGTTAAAAGTTTTGCCTACCTGGCAATATACTTCTGGTAAATATTTACATCTTCGCTGACGGCTGGTTTGTCAGTGGGTAATCCATTCCTAATGGGAGACACACAGGGCAGAGCTGGTTAGCAGGAACAGGGCACAGCTTAAACTCCTTGTTTCTCTCACACACCGCTGACAGATCAGGAGAGAGGGCCCAGAGAAGGGTACCAGCAAAGACACCCATAAGTTTAAATTCCCTCCCCCTTTGCCCTTCAAATCCTTCTTTTCCCAGGGAAACATACAGGCTGTCTAGCACCCTTCCTGCATGTTCCCTCTTTGCAGGACTCGGAGCAGTTTGTTGCAGAAACTAAGAAGACCAACCACAAAAATTTTTCTGTTTCTACAGAAAAATGCCTATGCAAAAAGTGATGGCCACATGCAAACACTTCTCTGAGGCACCTGGCAGCGCTGCCCTTGTGTGCATGGGAGCTTTGCCCCTGGCTCACCTGCAGGAGAAGAGTCTCTCTGCCAGCCATGTTGTGAGCTATTGCCATTTCCCTGCATCCAGCAGCCGTGCTGCTCTGTGACCAGCACTGGAACAGTGGCTCCAGCCCCTGGATGGGGCTTGAAATGCCTCTTTGTTTCACAGACACCCCAAACTCTAACAGACAAATTATGTATTTTAATCAATGAGAAAAACACCCCATAAGTGTCACATAAGCCTGGATTATTTTACTTCGTTAGGAAGCAGATAAAAATAACATCCTTAGTGAGTTCAGGGAGAGGGAAAATGAGATGCAGGGCCAGACTCCAGCCTACCCAAGAGATAGGGCCACCCCAGTGCACCTCCAGACAGGCTGCACACCATCTTCTTTGTGTGCTTTGCCTGTCCCCAACCTCCACTCTGCCTCCTTGCAGCTCTGCACCCTGGTTTAAACAAGGACACTTTCGCACAGAGTTCACGTGAAGGTAGACGAGTTCAGGGCAGGTTAATGGCATTGGATCTAAGAGAGTTTAAACCCATGGCAAGGCTGTATGTGCAGATGTGTGAGAGTAAAGGGTAATTCCTGCCAGGCTACTGAACCCAGTGGGGAGTGGGAATGGGAAGCCACGGCCCAGATATCACAGTCAGCACTTCCTTCACCAGCACAGTTAATGGGCTGCTGCCTTTTATCATGGAAGCCTCTATCTAGTGAGCAGCCTGAAGGAGAAGGGACCAGAGCCCATTCTGTACTGCAGTGTGTGATTGGGACACTGGAAGTGCCAGGTTGAAGGCCATGGTCACCTCCATTCCAGCTGCAGCCCCATCATGATGTCCTGGTTGAGGAAGTCCTGTGGCCAGAGGAAGGCTCACCATGGTGCTGGCAAACCTACATCTGGCAAGAGGCAGGAACAAGCAAGAGAAAGGAAAACAAACTGGGATCCCATGCAACACCACAGCAGATAAGAAGCTTGCTTATCTTGCTTGTGCCCTTAGGCACAGCTCTAGGATGGCGACTGAGCCCCAGGCAGCTGAGTGTTCTCAAGACACTGCAGGCACAGAGTCTCTGACCAAGTCACCCGTCACAACAGGACGCTGAGTCTACAGGAATATTTACATCACTGTTTTTGAGTAATAGGAGTCCCTGCCTGTCATCTGTAGCACATTACAGGTTCATCCTGAGCAGGACCCTGAGCAGACCCCGAGCATCCTGAGCAGATGCAGATGTTAATAATCCTCTGTCCTTTCCCATACAACTTTACTATGGAGCTCCCCATCTGCCTGCAGGCAGTTGATGAAACAACCATTTCACACGGAAGACAGGTATCATTACATGGCTCTGCCTTCCATGTGGGGAATCAGGGAAGGTGGGTGAGAAACAAGTAAACCCAAACCATGACAAGAAAGCGGAGAAGTCTCTCCCTTCCTCCCTGCTGCAGCCTGACGTACAAATGTATCTCTTCTACAGCTCCCACCTCTGGAAAGCACATTAAAAAGTAATCCAAGGTTTGGCAAGGCCTTCAGATACCTCCATTCAGTCAATGGCATCACTGCAGAGACTGCTGGCAACGTATGTGCAGGAGGTTATTAGTGGTAATTGGGCTAATGAGTTTGCCCAGTCTGAGGGGTAATTGAATCACCTCTATTTCTGTAAGCAAATTGAGAAGACACAGGCCTGGCCCCACAGAAGTAGGTATATGCCTAACTCCTATGGAAATTGATGGGAATTAGGCACCAAAATGTCTTCTGAGTTCTGGGACAAACAAGAAGCCCCATCTTGCTAACAGTAAAGTCAGCAGAGTCATGCCTTTGAGTTAAATGGAAACAAGAATCACACATCCAGATGCCTGGGAAACCACAGGGAGAAGAAAATAAAGCAGTTCCAACCTTGACCTTAAGAGTGCTGACAGCACCATGTTCCCTCCTCTTTCATTTTAACATATGAACTCAGGAGCATTTGGACTCCAGATTCATGGCTGTGACTGCTGATGGCAGGTCACAGCCTTAGCGCAGACCAGATAAATACAGATGTAAGGCATAAAAGAGGAGCAGGCACTTTGACAGAGAGCAAAGAGAACCATCCCATGAACAATGCAGTATTTAACAGTGCAAGATCCCCCACAAGTACTTAGATAAGAAAAGTGGGAGTACACTTACTTTACTGTAGAGACTGTTCCAGTTGTGATGGAGTCTGTCTTGGAGAAAGTTGATTTCAGGTACTCAGGAGTGTTGAATGGCAATGAGATGGACTGCTCTGGCCCGGCCACAGGAGTGCTGCTGGGGGTACTGGTGAGGGAGGCAGGGGCCAGGCTGGGGACTGGAGCTTTTACTGGAGTGAGCTTCTGAATGTTCCTCACATCATACTTGGAAGGCCGGCCTACCTTGCCTGTCTTGAAGGCGATGGCTCCTCCCATATCTGGGCTTCCTTCCCCAGGCTTGAAAAGGTGCAAGTACTTGACATTTTCTAGGTCATACTTGGAGGCCTTCTTGTAAGTGTTGCCATTTTGTGGCCTGATGCTCTCACCCGTCTTCAGCTTTTGAATGAAGAAGTCATATTTGGAGGCCCGTGACATCAGGCCCTGCATCTGGGAACTGCTGGGAGAGGGCAGTGGCAGGATAGTGGCTTTGGTCTCCGTCAGCATGGAGGCGTCCGGACCCGGCACGCGCATGGGCTGTGCCAGCACCGAGGACGGCTCTTTGCCCAGCTTGGAGCCCAGCTCCTCAGATTTGGCCAGGTGCAGGGGCCACGAGAGCTGCTCTCCAGCTTTCAGCTTGCGGATGTACTCCTCGTACTTGGAGAAGCGGGCGCGTTTGCTCATGGCGTCTTCGCCGGGCAGGGAGGCAGCGGCCGCCGCGGCCTCTGAGGTAGCAGCGTTCAGCTTGTCGAAGCTGATCTTGCGGGCCAGCTCATCCCGCATGTTCTGGTCGTCGTAGCCGAACATGCCCAGGAACTCGTTCATGGTGGTGGCGGCGTAATCCCGCAGTGATGAAGCTTCCCCTGCAGCGAAACCAGAGGAGAGACTCACACAAGGCACTGATTTTTCTTCTCCTCCCATACCAGCATGAGTAGTGGGGGGAGGAAGGGGAGAGGGGAACATGATCTACTGACGTTTGGCTCACTTGTTAGGTTTTATGACTCTTAAATTAATTTGTTTAAAAAAAAAAGTAATTAATACTGGGGTAAAATAAAAAGAGTTCATCAATGCCAGGAAAATCAATTTCCTAAATGTTCTAGCCGATGGCTTTTCAGTACATTAAACAAAGTTTCATAAATGTCTCTGCACTCTTGCCTTGGCCTAATATGAAGAAAAAGTAATTTTACTGGAAGTGAGACCAATGCCAATATGCCGAGGTTTGTACAGATCTGTCCTTGTGTATATTTGTGTATGGAAGGAGGTGCACAGAGGATAGATGGCAGCATGTGTAAGGGGGAAAACCCATGTGAAAATGCTGAGTGTGTTGGTGAAGAGCAAGCAGGGCTGAGAGCAGGCAGGACAGCATGGTGTGAAATGGATAAGGGAAACGGGCAAGGCAATGTATGGGGTGGAGCAGGAGGAGGGCAGAATAGAACAGTGCAGAGAGGAGGAAAGCAGCAGAGGTGCAGATGAGTCAAAGCAGGGGAAGAGCAGCAAAGGCTGTGTGCACAAGAAACCTGGCAATAATGAGGAGTGCGGGAAGGAGAGGAGAAGAGAAGGCAAGACAAAGACAGATCAGTTCCCCATCACTGTTGCAGTCCTTCCATTCCCTTCCTTTTCAATTTTGTAAGGATTCACTCAGCTTGCTCTCTTCCTTCTCAATCCCTGTAAATGGACAGCTGTACTTGACATGTGGAAAAGGGCCACAGTCCAGTGAATGCTACAGAAACCTACAGGCAGCCTCTCAAGCAGCCAGGAACAGCTTCCAGTAACACCAGGAAAGGGGAAGTCCACACAGGTGAAAGAACAGCCTTCTCTCCATCAGGATTTAGACTGAGGAGAGAAAGCTGTTGTCCTGATATGGGCTCCAGGGAGGGAGAGAAAGCCAGTGCTCCGGAGCATGGGTTGGGGAAGGGGCAGGAAGGGGTTAGTCTCATGGAGCCTGATTACAGGGGAGGAAGAATGAGCAAAAGCTGTCCTTCGTTGGGTCTCTCCCTCCCTTCTTCCCTCCCCTACTCCCTCAGGCATCTTTGCAGCCCACCACGAAGAGAAGAACACACATCTGGAGGTCACCCACTATCAGTGTAAAGGAGGAAATAAAGACTGCTCCGATGCGCCGGCCTGGCCTCGTTTAGGCTTCAGTCTGACACGGCGCTCCTCCTCCTCTCCCTCTTGCTTTCTCCTGCAGAGTAAAAATTTACTGTGTGCTGGAGTCCTTCAAACCTCCCTCATCATCTTTACTCAACACTTGCTCAGGCTCTAATGGGCAAGCACATTCCTTCCCAGGCAGCCAGCACAGGGAGGTACAGTGGCAGCAGAAGGGAAGGGCATGGGGTCCCACCCAAAACAAAGCAACACTGCCTTGAAACACAATGGAAAAGGAAGGCATCAAGACGCTGCCACAGACCAGGTCAGTAGATCCAAAGGATCCCTAAGATGGGGGGAGTCTGACAGCCAGTGATGCCCACTTGCACTGGCAGGCACATACACGAGAGCGTTTCCGCGCACGCAAGAGCCTGTCAATGAGCACAGTCGAAGTTCAATAGCCATCAGCTCCCACAAATCAGTTTTCACAGGACTCTATGGAGGAAAAGACTGCCTGTGACGGGCACTAAATGGGCAAGACCATGAAGGTCACATTCCTGCTCCAGGATCGCCTGGAATAGCTGTTTTACTGCAGCAGAAGTGCTGCTACTCTGGTTCCCTGTGTACGTGGTTCTAGGGAAGGCGATGTGAAGAACACGCCCAGAGCCTGCAAGGCAGGGGACAAAGCCACACCTGCTGGGATCTGGCTTAGCCCAACATGACCTTCCAGTTCCAGGCACTTAAGCCCAGCATTCTGCATGGGATTTGGGATGCCTGACTCCAGAACAAACACCCTGTTAGTCACAGAATGGGTGGCAATGCCCCTGAGGTGTCAGGCTCAGGGCATAGCACAACCTCATGGGTTGGTATTAATCTTCCAGGATGTTAAATGCAGAACCATTCCTCACTGGGTCCAGCAACAAGACTTGCCTGAAGGACAACTTTATCTTTCTCACACAGCACATTAAAAAATTTCATTCTGCTTTAAAGCAGTTCTCCTCTTCACCTCTTTTTTTTCTTTTCCCACTTCCATTTCAGCGTAACCCTATGACCCAACAAAAGAGAATGAACCCATGAAATCCCTACTGGGTCTAACAATTTCCTGTTTCTCTTCAATTTGCTTTCCCTGTTCTGCTTTTCCTTTCTTTTTGGACCAGTAAAACAACCCACAGCTTTGCTCATAATGCCCTGATTTCCAGCATTGCACAGCAAAAATCTAGCCAGCCTGTGTCAAGCTGCAAGGGAAAAAAGAATTCCACACTGAGGATCTGATACAAAATGAAACTATTAAACGACATTTTTGCTAGCTTTAGTCACTTCCCTGAAAACCAGTGCGCCACATCTTTGGTACCATGTGGCTATACCTCAACTGGTGTAAACAGTTAGATGCAAAATCCAAGCCTATGGGAAAGGGAAAGGGGGGTGGGGGGCAAAACTTCCTTTGAGCTTTGTGAAGTCTGAGTTCAGCTTTCACTGTCATAGATATAATCTCCAAACACACCTTGAACTGTGCTTTTCCTTTGCTCAGATTTGGTTCCCGATGGTCACAACACCCTCCCTGCTTTGTTGGTGTTGCTCAGTCTCTCCTCACCCACATTTCTCACATGCTCTGGCCAGTTCCCACCGCTCACTGCCAGGAACTGCAGCTCTACTCATCCAGCACGAGCCCAACAAGACAAACACATCCCCTGAAGTTAAGAAAACCTGCCTTTAATTGCTCAGGCACCTAACATGAAGGACAGAGGCTCCTCCAGTGGAGGCACCCTGTTACAGAAGGGAGCAGGCCCACCAGAAGGATCGTATGAGATTCAGCCACCTCACTTCAAATACACTTTCAGACAACGGTGAAGAGGAATTGATATTACCTGACAGAAAACCCTCCTCATTTCCACAAACAGACAAAAAACGAAGCAGGAGAACAGTTGGGGAACACTCCCTGTGAGGAGTCCTGGAAGCCACAGGAAGCATTATCCCTGTGCTTTCCTCCCCCTTCCCTGCACTGCATTTTCCTCTCCTTTCCTGTGATAATAAAGGGCTCCCTCTCCCCTTGTCGCTGCTCTCCATTTGTGGGCATTGCCAAAGAGCAGAGATCTGTGTGTCTCAGAGCAGCTATCATATCACAAAGGATCCGAAGCTAGCAAAAAAGGCGCTAAAAATAGCCTGCAGCAGCACACTATATATGGAAGGAAAAGCAAAACAGCCCAAATGGAGTGCAAGGTCTGGATACTGGGGGATGGGATATCCCAGCCAGGGCTTTGTCCTTTATTCTGCTTGGGAGAAATACGTAGACCTGGGGGATACAAGATGATGAGCAAGAAACTGGCACTTGGCATGTATGCTCTCCTAAGTGAAGTCTCCCCAGGAAACTAGGAAGAGAAAACTCTCCTGGTTGAAAACAGGGCCAATGAATATTCCAAGTGACTTAGCCAAGAAGCTAAGAAAAGAAAGGCAGATCCAAAAGCTTGTACAGGGGGAAGCTCCTACTCCGACTGCTTTAGCCCACTATGTAACAGACAAAGTGAAGAACATGTGTGGGAAAATCTGCCTGGGTATGTGTGCGTCAGTGAGCGACTGTGGAAAGGGATCTGTGTCAGAGACTGCACCGAGAAATCTCACTGCTATATATAAATGTGCACAGAGGAGCATGGGCCGGTCAGTGGGCAAGAGAGGGTGCCTGAATGAATGAACAAACATCTGCACATCCAGATCAGCTTCTGACACCCATCTCCTGACAGACACCAGCTTTGTGACTCCTCAGTGTGCTTCCCAGGTGGACCAGGGAGGAGGCACACAGGGCCAGACTGAGCACCGACTCCCGAGTCCTGTTTTTCCCAGGGGAGCTGGAAAAGAAACTCCATCCTGTTGCAAAGCATGAGGCTTGAACAGCACTGACCGACTCCCTGTGAACTTCTGCCTGATGCACAACAAGCCTTCCTGTCAGCCTGAAGGACACAAAGGTGGCCAGGATTGGCAACAGACCACGAGAGGCACTGGTGGAAGACATGGGCACCAGCTGAACCCCCAAAAGTGGACAATGTGTGCACACACCAGGACTCTGGGAAGCTGGAACCCTTCTCATCCCCATATAATTAGGATCACTTTTCCCACTGACCAAGAAAGCCTGTTAGATGTAGGATTTGGTTTTCTGTGTGGCTCCTGCTTTCCACACAAGTTTCCAGCTGAGGCAAGTATGGGCTCAGTTTTAAACACTGCTCAGCACTGTCAGCCCTGTACCCTCTATTCTCATAGGGAGCAAGTGGTGCTCAGGATCTTCAAATCAAGGCTTCTGTGATGACTCCCCCAAAGCCACTTTGACTGGGAGGGCAGAGCTGTAAGGAATACAGCTCTCCTTTAATCTGACTCCTGTGACCCCACAACTCTCACAAAAAAATTCCTCCTTTTTGACAGAGGAAATTCCAAATCTCACTGGAATAGGTTTAGCTCACACTCAGTAATGTCAGGTGTTGAGAGGACTTGGTGATGAACAGCTGAAAATTCATTTCCTGAATACTGACAGAAAAAGTAAAGGAAAATAACTTTGTCCTTTCCAAGGCAAAGGATGTTTCTTGTGCTTTCAGGGAAATGTTGCAAATGACATTTATAACAAGGTTCTTGAAACAGACGCTCAAGACACAGTAGCACGTCTGTTTGCAAGTCAAATCCCATGTGATTCTGTATGTAAACTGGACGCCTCATGTGCCATTACCTGCCTTAGACATAAATGAGGCTTCAGCTACCCCTCCTTCCCAAACAGTTACCCATTTTTGCATAATCCTTCGACAATACAGCCCTGCAGAGGTATTTTGCTTAAATCTCTCCCCCCACTGAGAAACCTCAGCCTCTTTTCATTTTCTCTAGTTTAGGAACATTTTTTTTTTACATTTACGTTCCCCTCCTTTTAGTTTTCATAGCAAATAAAAGCTGCAAATGGTGAGGTGGGGTGGAGTGGTGTGAATTAAAACAAACTAAACCAGAGTCCAGGCACAATCACCTTGTGTCTGGGAACGACAAGGGCTTTCCTATCAAAGGAAACTGAAGGTCACACTTTCCCTCATTGATCTTGCAATGTTTGTTAATTACTCTGTCACTGATGTGGCGAAGGATAATTAAACAGCTCTGTTTATATCTTATATGCATAATTATGTGCGCTGCCACTGAACTCGTGAAGACTAGAGAATGTGCCTCTCCAGAAGGGGAACGGACAGACGGAGATGAGTTTCAGCTGCATTATTAACAGGAGGAGGAAAACATGCGCACACACAAAAGGAGGAAAGTTTGATGGATTCACAAAGTGCTGAGATCAGGGGAGGGGTGCGTGCAGGTGGAGCAGATTAGGGGAAGATCTTTCAATTACAGATCGAGCCCAGCTGAGTGACAAATGGGGAGGGAGCTGCTCTGCCCTAACGGAGAGAATTCAATTCACCCAAAGCTTTTATCAAGGCTTAGCACTCATACACCCCCTCAAATCAATCTGGGGGAAACCTGGGTATCAGAAAGGGAGCAAGAAAGTCATCTGATGCTTTCCCCAACATCTCTTGTTGAACTCAGCTTTTGAATGAACCACAAAAATGAAGCAGAAGCAATGTGAAAATAAGAAACACACAGCCAGAGGAAAAACACACGAGATTGTGGGGGAAACTTTGGTTTGGGAGCGGCATTTTCACCAGCTCCATCCTGAGCTCAGGGCGGGCAAAGCTCGAGGACTGGGCCCCTTGTGAGGGGAGGCAACACCACGACACGAGCATCACCTCAGCCCCTCCGCCCGGCCGAGCAGCGAGAGGGGCTCTCTAGGGACCGTCCCAGCTTCGCCCTGGCTCCGTTCAGCCTCCCGCAGGCTCCCCCCGATCCGGTCCAGTCCCTGCAGGAACACCTCGGCGGCCATTCCTTCCAGAACCTTCATCCCGGCCACTGCTCCCGTCCCGCCCAGCCCGGTCCCGCCGAGGAGCGGGGCTGCCCGTCCCCGGGGGCTGCCCGTCCGTCCATCCCCGGGCCCTCTGTTCACCCGGGGCCCCGCGGGTCGGGGCTCGGCATCGGGCCTCGGCAGCTCTGGAAGAGGCAGCCCTGCCAGAGTTCCTGACCCTCTCCCAGCTCGTCCTCGGCCTTCCGCGGCCAGTAATTACTGATCAAGGTGCCATGTGTGGTCATGAGGGTGGTTAGACAGCTCAGCCAGCCCCGTGTGTGGACACCCTGCAGGATGCACCTGGGATTTGTCACAAGACAAATCTCTGCTTCTCTTTGCTTTCATGGGAATACAAGAGCAGGAAACCAGCACCCACCACAGCTATGGCCATCTGAGTGGTGTGAAGGAGTCTGGAGGGTGAGCTTTGCCCTACCCAGGGATTTGTGGTCTGGAAAGAACTATCCAGCTACGTCTACCCTCACAGCACCCTTCTTGGGAAGGGGAGGCTGAGCCAGAGGCAAACTCCGTATGGTCCCAAGAGCAAAATGACAGCTCTCATCCTTCCCCTTGGCTGCCAGGTGCTGCAGGACCTGCCATGGACACAGAAAATGAAACTCTGAAGCTGCCCTGTGTCAGGAAATGGAGGGGACAGAGGGCTTACCTGAGGTGGTTCCTGCCCCCAGCTTGGAGCCTGGTTCGCTGGAGGACCGGTAGGCATCATCCTTTGCTGGCCCATCTGAATCCCTGTCATCCAAGAAGTTGCCATCCTGTGAGCCCCTCAGAGCGTCTGCCTCGTCCCCGTTATCTTCCTCGTCGCTGCAGCCCTTGGGCTGCACCATGTAAACCCCTTCAGGGGGCACCTCTGTGCTCTCGGTGCCCTTACACTCCTTGCCCTCTGCTCGCCCCAGCAAGGGCTCCTCATTGTACTCCCCGTTCACCCACTTCTCGATCACCTCCCTCCTTTTGTCCTCCTCGATCTTCTGCACGCAGCTGAGTCCATCTGAAAACTCTGTCCCCAGCTCTTTGGTCCCAGGCTGGGGCAGGTCCTTGTTGCTGCTCTCCTGCTGTGGCCCCTTGTCGGCACGTGCCTGCTCAGCTCCCCCGTGGTCGAAGACGACTTGGCGGCTCAGCTTGGCACAGATGGCATTTAGCTTCAGGCCGCCTTTGCGCTTGGCAGCCATCGCGGGTTTTCCTGAGGCTGCGTCAGTGCATATAGTTCTTTCAGCTAGGAAGAGAGAGGAGAGAGAAGCAAGGAAGGGCATTAGTGGGATCAGACAACTTGAACCCAAACAGCTAAAGGATGGTGCCAACCCACTGGGCTTTCAGGCATGGCCAGATTCATCCTTGGAAAGGTGGAGCTACTATGTGCTTCCTAAGCTCTGAGTGGAAGCCCAACCAGAAGAGCTCGGTGAGAAGCATCCTCTGAATCTGCTGGGACCAAAATATGCCACTGGCCACAAGAAAGAGGCACTTATTTGTGCTGGGACAGAACTGGGCTTGAAAGACCCCAAACATCCCAGGCAGGTGAGCGTGGCACCAACCTTTGCTCCTGGCTGAGGCAGGATACGAGTTTGTTAAAAGCCCGGATTGCCCTCTTCTTCAGACTGCAGCACCACCTGCTTTAGGTCCCTAGCTCTATCCCAGATGTAGTGAGTGCCACAAAACCACACTAGCCACTGACCGCACCCAAGCATCTCTAGCAAGGACAACAGCTTCCCTAGCCTAACCCTATGGACAGTGAGGAATTCACCTAAAAGAGTTTGTGCATAGTCTCAGAGAAGAGAACCAGTATGCACCTAAAAGAACCAGTATGGAGGACAGGAGCACTGGCAAAGTGTGTGTGCTGGAGCACCACTGGTGTATCACAGTAGTATGGAGAAAATTGCTGTGGGCTGGTACTGGCTGATCAGGCCCCTTTGCCTGCTCACTCTCGCACACAGGAAATTCTGCTCTCATACTTCCCAGCACAATCAGCTAATTAGTGTGAGTTTGTTATTTTAATGTAGTTTATTCATATGTGACAGCTAGTAAAGGAGGGGTGAGAGAAGGTGGGGGGAGAGAGGAAGAAGGTAAGGTCTTAACTTCAAGGTCATGAAGAATCTTGAACTAAATGGTCTCTATCAGAGTCACTTGCATAATTATTGCACCAACAATTAACAAGGTTCAATCCCAAGTAAAAGCAAAATAATTATTCTAAAGCAGATGCATTGTCTCATTTCTCTCTTTATTTTGATACCTCTGAGAGATGCCCAGACTAAGCAGGGTTAAAGCACGGAAGGCTGCAATGGGCACACAGCCTGGCTCTTCCCCCAGAGCACAGCCAAGGCAGACCCTGTCCTGCATTCCACGGCTCAGGAAGAGCACTCAATAAAACACTTGCTGGTCACACATGCCACCAGAGTTACTGTGGGGATATGGTTGGAGGTGGAGGTCCCTCCAAAATAGGGTCTTGGATTTTACATTGTGCTGAAAGAGGAGCCAGTCACACGTAGAGCGAACAGAACATGTCTCCAGACCTCAGATGATGAGGACGGGTTCCTCTGCTGCACAGGACTCCCTCGTGGCAGCTCAGCTCACACCTCCCTGTCACCAGCACAGAGGTGCTGCTCCACAGAAGCACAGTGAGATTAATCAGACCCCCTACAATGCACCCAGAAGCCACTGTGACAGCCCCTAATCCCGTAACATGACAGCCCAATACAAACAGACTGAAACTTTAGACCTGCTGTCCAACAGCCAGAGAGTGGCTGCTTAGCGTAAACTCCTGACAGCTTCAGACACGCTTCCCTGTCAAGGACTGCAAGAAAAATAACCCCCCGACAAATATATCAGCCCCCCACACAAAGGGAGGCAAAATGTACTCCTCCACTTTCCAAACGCACCCCCCGGCACTAACACCTACGTGCAATCATGCTTTCAGAAGGGAAAGCACACGATGCTCCCAAACACGTACCTCCCCATCTAGAAATTACAGCTGTTCAAAGAGCTGTGTGTATGCGCTGGCACACTCCGTAAACACAGTCCTACATGTACAGGTTAAGAAGTCCCATCTCCCCAAAATACATTCCTGTGCCTTCCCCCACGCATTCCTTTTTTCACACATTCCCCAACACAAGCCTGCAGCCCTCGCACATACACATGGGCACAGGCAGATGCCCATAAAGCTGCAAGTCTTTATTTGCTGGCACCTTCCCTTCCAATTCGTTCCCACTATTTAGGGCACAAAGTGAAGGCTGATCCTATGTCCAACTGGTACCACAGAGGGAATCTCAGGAGGCTGCTGTGAGCTCCAAGTGGAGCCTGGCCAGGACACCTACAGCTCATGCCTGTGGGCTCAGGCCAAGGCCAGGAGAACTCCGCTGGCTGCAGGTGGCTGGGACGGAGCCTCCATGCGGTGCCTGCCCGGGGCCAGGGCACTGGGTCAGCGTGGAATCACCAGCCTCTGTCCCAAACACTGCCTGGTGATTCCCTGTCCGTGTTCTCACGATAGCCAGCCCTACTTAACTGGTGAGATCAGCACCTCTCGCAGCTGGAGATAACTGGGAGGCAGACGTTCGGCAGCCCAAATCCTCACTGCCCTACCCCTTTCTGCCAGGAAGGCAGATCCCATTATTCTGGTCTGGAGGTGAGCAGCCAAGTGTGTGCACCAGCTGGCAAATGAATATATAAATATTTATTCAAAGGAAAAGAGGAACAGACGTTCCTGAGGCTGCACTTGCCGCGTATGCAGCAATTCCAGGGAGCCTGCAACTTGTCTTCCATTCCTGCTCTGCCTCCTTCCATCTCACACACCCTGGCTTTGCCCCTCCACCTCTCCAGCTTCTGCCCCCCAGCTCCTCCCCTGGCATCTTTCCTTTCCCTTCTTTTATTTGGGATTTCCTCTCTTTAACATTTTGAGAATCTTTTCCTAAAGTTTAAGCTAAAAATAAAGCAAGTTCTGAAAACATGCCACTTCCCTGATCTATAGAATTAACCCTCCCAGAGACCTTCCTGGAATGGGATTTGCTCTGAAATACCAGGGCTCTATATCTCACCTATTCCAATACAGGTGGAAATCAGAACTTCCAGCTTCTCCTGCCAACCTTGCAACCACCTCTCTCCAAGTCTGGACACATTTTATCTTTTCATTCCCTTACTTCCTTGTCTATGGAATGGAAGGGACATTCCTGTTTCCTTCTTTTAGGCTGTCAAGTGCACGAGCAGAAGGGAAATCCTTCTTACAGAGAAATGCTGAACATGAGCCTCAGGTTGGAGGGGACCAGAGCACCTGTGTTTCATTCTCTCAGGCAGAGGGAGAGAAGCTGAGCTGCTGGATGAGGGATCTCTGTATCTGCCCAAGGTCGGGACTGCCAGATCCCAGAAGCCAGGCAGAGGCACCCTGCCCCCAGGCCGAGCTCCCCACCCCAAATCACTGTTTAAAGATTCCAGGCTAAGTAAACATCCCCCTTCATTTTCTTCGTCTAAATAGAAATGTTTTGATTTCACATCAATCTAAGGAAGCCATTTATAACCTGATCCTGTCACACGGACTTTTCATCTCTGCCCGGGACAAACTCTCCCACAAGCTCTATTTACACTGAGCACTTCCTCTGAAAACAATGCCACCGGGAGTTTACTCCTCTTTCCCCCTCTCCACACCCTTCGAGGAGACACAGGCTCTTCCCCCCTCTGTACCCATCGCCGTGGCATCTTGATGGCAATCCTCGCTTTGAAGGAAAGGTAGATCTTGCTGCAACCAGGGCTGGCAGAGAGGTGCACATAGCTCACCTGGCCATTTCGCTGCCCTGTCAGCCCAGGCTGCTGCCCCTGCTTCAGCCCCTGCCCTGGGTGCCCATGTGCTGCCAGCACCCCACGTGCAGACCCTGGCTCCCTCCCTCCCTGCAGCAGCACCGGCTCACCCACCGCCTCCACAGCGCTGCGAGCTGGGCACGGCTCAGGCTGCCTCCCCCGAGGGAGAAAACGGGCTGTGGGGGACACACGGCGTGCAGAACAGAAGGATCTGCAGCCTGCACAGAAACGGGCCATCCCAGCCAAGGGGCAAACTGCTACACAGATAAGTCCAGCTTTGCAGGGAGAGGAGGAGAGAGCCCAAGCCTGGCTTTAGCGTGGGGTTAATGAAAACACACCCTGGCAGAGGGGAGGAAGGATCCCAGCTGGTAAAAAGGGTGTATGGGAGCTGGGTGAACCAGCTGGCATGGGTGGAGGGTAACAGCAGGAGCTTACTGCTGTGGGAAGAGCCAGGGTGCAGGGCAGACCCCTGCCGCTGGGGCAGGAGGGCCTGTTCTGGGGGGAGAGGGTGCTGGCTGGGGAGGGACAGCGTTGTCACTTCAGAAGGCTGGGTACGTCGAACAGATGGAGCTTTCATATTCCTATTGAAGAGTTTTAAGCCCAGCTGAGCAGCTCCGTTCAGGAGGGAGGTCCCACTGCCAGCTTTCCAGGAGCTGCAAGCTCTCATTCGATTAATTATTAACAGCATTATTTGGGGCGGGGAGGGGGAAGAAAGGAGGGCTGACATGCATGCACAGTCCTTTTCTTTTTTAACCACTGTGGTGCAAACCTGACTCGAGAGACTCCAGTCTGCCCAGCAGTCCCAAACAGGGAGGGCAGCACGGCTCGCTGGGGTGGGTGGTGAGGATGCTGCACACTGGAGCCTCTTCACACTTGAGCTGCAGTCCCTAAAATGGAGCCAAAGCTTCACAGCAGAAGGCAGTGGAGCATTGGGAACATGCTTCTCAGGAGCAATGCCCTGGCACTGCCCAGCCACATGCTGGGAGGAGGCAGGGAAGGCAGCCAAGTGCTCAGCCCCTACCAGAAAACACTTTTCCTCCAGCATGAAGACCTGCGTATTATCCCAGGCAGGGCCAGGGCAAGGGCAGAACATCCCAGGCATGGCCCACAGTGCCTGAGAGTGGATTTAGTGCGTATTCCCCCCTCTTCAGTTTATCAATAAAACATTTTATTGCTTTTAGCCCAGGAAATGACCTTGGATTAGTGGATGCTGTCTGTTCTGGCTGACCTTGGGGAGCTCACAAAGGCTCTTTAACAACGTCCTCTGCCCTGGAAGCATGGATCCCGCCTGCGTGTGTCTGCAAGGAGCTGGGGAAAGCCCTCGGTGCGAGAGTCAGACGTGACAGGCTCCAGCTCAGCACTGGGCAGGCAGGAGAAGGAGAATCAAAGACGTGGGAGGAGAAACGAAGTGAGCAGCCAGGGTGTCCTTACCCAAGAGCTGCCAGCTTCACTCCCTGCTTTCCCACAGCCATGAGGGCTCTCCCCACACACCCCAACCATAAACCGGGGAGGAAAGGCTGGGGACTCTGCTCTGGTCCCCACAGCCAGTGCCTGCCAGAGCAGCCTGCCTGCAGTCCTCACTGCTTCACTTTCTCCTGCCCACCACACTGGCATTTATAGACCCACAAGGGTCTACTTTTCTCCCTGTTTGCAGCTCCTGGAGAGCAGAACCCTGGTTCAGCCCTGGCCCAAAGGGGCACAGAGCAGTGCTAGTTCCCTTCAGCAAGCCCATATGCTTCCCTTTGCTCAGCCTTCTCAGCTGCAGAGTTCAGCTGTGATTTCCCGGTGACAGTGCAGGGCAGGCACTGGGCAGTGAGTGTCAGGATGCCCTGAGAGCAGTGGAAGCCATGGGCTCCAGAAATCCTGTGCCCTGCACTGGGGCTGCCAGCAGGTTGGGCTGCTCCTGTTTCTCACATGGCCATTTGCTCCCGTGCTGATGATGGGGTTTCTCTGGGAGAAGAGGTTATGAACACAGGGAGCCCCTCCTTCACCCAAACAGAAAACAGCCACAGCATCTCTGAGCAGTGTGTGTTTTCTGTGCAGGAGTGTAATTCTGAAAGGAGGGAATGGGACAGGAGAAACCAAGAGGAATTTCCCTCCTCAGGGGAACAGACACTACAAGCGAAGAGCAGTGAGTGCTAAGCTGTAAGTCAGGCCCAGGTCCCTGCATGCCACAGGGCACAAAGAGCCCACCCCCTTAGGCCACCCCCTCACTGCCCTCTCCTGTCAACAGAAAAGCCTCCCTTTTTAGCCATGTCCTCTCCCAGTGTCCCCTGGTATTGGACACAGAAGGTCCTCATCCTCTCCTGCAAGCACCTCAGCCCTCCCAGTGCTGCCCACAGAGAGAACCCCTCCTGGCGTGGCAGACAGGCAGGCAGGACCCCCTCCCCAGTGCCTGCTCCCCACCCCAGGTGCCTGTCTCCTCCGGTCGCATCCTCCTGAAGAGCAAGCCCTAAAGTGTTAACGGCGATTGGTGAAATGGCACAGCAGATTGCTACAATAAATAATTTACTGATATTTATAAATATTCAAATCAGCAAGCTTCAGAAATTGAAAGGGGGGGACTCAGTTGACGGGGAGGAGGGATGTTTAGGGAGGGGAGGGGGGGGTCTGACATTAATTCCCAGGCTCTCCAAATTCACTCGAGAACTGTTTCTCATTTCAAACAAATATTAAATCTTTTGGTGTCAAGCCTCCAAAAATAAAATATCAAAGAGAAAGTCACCACCCCCTTGGTGGCCGATGCCTTGTCTGCCACGGCTCTGGGTGCCCTGGGTGGCCCTGTCCTCTGGAACAGCCACTTACTGGGGGAATGGTGGCAGCCTGCACTGGCCAGGTGTGGGCTCTGGCAGGGGCTAGCACACCCCCACCTGTAACGCAGCCCACCACAGCACCAACCACCAGCCAAGACAGGAATTCCCATTACTCTTATCTACAAGCCCCTGCCTTCATCTTCCAGGAGGTTTTCCAAATCCCACTGGGAAGAAAGGGCTGCACGTTGGTGCAATGAAGATGGGAGTCAGGACTCTCGGCTCCACTTGGGAACACGGCTTTGTGACAGAAAGGGAACAGGAGGTCAGGCCTTCACTCCTTGCCTTTGGAATAGAATTTGGTTTTGGTGATTCAAGTTGGGGATTAAGAGCCAGAAATGCTGGCTTCCAGCCCGGTTTCCAAACACAGTGTAGCTGTCAGTCTCCCCAGCTTTCTGTGCCTTAAGTTTCCCCATGCAGGGGAGGGGAGTAAGGACAATTACCCACCAGTGAGCCTTACCCAGTGCTTTGGGGTCTCTGTATCAACACTCTGTGTCACTCTGCTGGATCGTTACAGAGTCTTTTCCACCTCTGAACATCCTGCTGACCCCTTAGATGGCCAAGGGAGATGATCCCATGTTTTCCCCTGGACCACCCCATTGGTAACACAAGGCTCCAGCATGGGGTGAACTTCCCCCAGATGAGTAATGGCTTTTCTAATGCACGGGCAGGCTGTCAGCTTCCCTACTCCCAGTGTTTTATGGGTTTAACTGAACGGCTCTGAACTCCCTAGTAAGAAATAAAGTTATCCCTCAGCGTCCCTTCTAAACATTTCACTCAGTGCAAACGGTGTTTAAGAAAAATGAGGACATATTTCTTCTTAAGGATGCAGTATCCCCCTTCAGAGGCCTAATTTATGCCATATATCACTGGCCAGGGAGAGAAAGGCAGTGCAGACCTCACACTAGGAGTGAGCTGGCCCTAGCACAGCCGCTGCTGCTGCAATGGTGCAATGGGCTGCAACTCAAAAAGTCCTCCAGAGTCCGCAGAGTCCCTGCTGAAGAGCCGAGCTGGCTGGCAGGCAGCAGAGCAGGATGGACACCTTCAAATGCTCAGCACTGTGCTGCCTCCTGGGCTGCATCCTGCTGCAAGCACCTCCTCACCTGCCCCTCGCAGCCCAGGGCAGTGGCCCTGTCCCCTTGGTGGCTGAACGGGGACAGCCTCCTGGCCCCTCTGCCTCCCCCCCCGGGCTCCTCTGCCACTCCTTTCCCACCCACCAGCTCTTCACAGGCATTTGGCACAGCTGCTGGGGAAAGTGGTTCAACTTCGAGCAAGGACGGGACTAATCCTTCCTCACAGCTCTTTAGTAACGCACGTCTGAACCTTTTCCTAGGCAGATCTCAAAAATTACTCTAAATGCGCTTTGATCTTGTCTACCCCCAGCTTCTTCACTGGGAGAGCCACTCAGGGTCTGCTTCTCCCTTGAGTGCCAAGGCAAAGCTCCTCATCTCTGCCCTTGCCTCTGCCTTGCTCTGCATTTGTGTGCCCTGGAACCTCCGAAGGACAAGAAAAGAATGCCTTTCTTTTCTGCATACAAGTGACACAGGAAGCTCTTACAATTAACAAAAGGAGCGTAAAGAAGAGGGGAAAAAAGTGGGGAACAAAGTCAGGAATTCTGATTCTGCTCCCTGCTCTGCTACTCTTCCTTCTCTTTGGGCAAAGGACATCATGCTCCCCTTCTGCCCTGGCTCCCCTTCATGGATCACCCATGGGGAAAGGATTTCTTGCCCAGCTTAGCAGACCCAGTGCCTTTGCAATTTAGGTACTCTTGCAAATCGAGTAACAGCAAAGGAAAAGCACTGATAGAGGACAGATTGAAGCTCAAAAGTCCCTTGTGTCCTGCATCAAACTTCCTAGTTCATTTGTCAATGCAGGATCTTTGATAAGACATTTCAACAGTTTCCTTCCTATGAAAACCTGCTCTCAGTGCTTCAGACCTATGCAGTGAGCAGGGTTTTGGGCTCCCCAGGCTGAGCAGTGGCTCCCTGGGAGTCTTCTGTCCTCACAGTCTTTCTTTCAGATAACATAAAGCCAAGAGGATCAGCTTTTCTGATCTAGTTTCTCTTCCCTGTCTTATTTATTTGTTATTAATTTTTTAGTCTGGTTAAAAGGTTTACTATCCAGAGGAGCATAAGTAGCCTCACTCAGCCTAAGTAAGTCTATAAATCAAGCAGAACTGCTAACATCTACATCACAATCCTGCCATCAATCTCCCCACAGGTTGTGAAGAAAACCAAGGGGAAAAAGACATGAAAGGGAGAGTGAAGAGTAATAGCTCATCACCCTCAGGTCCCTGCAGGCTCCCTGTGGCCCTTAGAAAACTCCCTGTGAAGCCAGATGTGTTGTCGGGGCAACTGAATGCAAACACAGTGCCTAACTTCACCTCCCCATAGCCCAGAAGCACAGAGCCAGGAGAACACGGTGGATGCAGAGAGGGAGGGAAGGGGTGGTGGAAGCAGAGGGCTGGGAAAGCCTCTGGAGCAAAGCCTGCTACCTCATGCGGGAGCCAGCTCCCAAGGAATGAAGATGAGGCCAAGGCATGAGCCTCTTGGAAACCCTGCACAGACCCCTCTCTGAAGACCAAAGGAGTCAAGGCACGGGGTGCAGGGAAAACCGAGGTGTGACCAAGAGGACACCAGACCTGGCAGCAAATACCTGACACTGGGGAAACAAAAAGGACCAGGGAGAGACAACAGATCTCTTAAAGGACAGATTCAGAAGGGAATTGCTCAAAGTTTCATCAGTTCCTCTTGGTAACTGTCTTTAATGAGTGATTTTACAGAGAACCCCAATCACCAAGACCCAAGTCAGGGGACAGCAGCTCCCTGGTGTCAGGCTGGGCTCATCCCTAACCGAGGGCAGGGGTTAAATGAGCCAGCTCCTAAAATAGGGTCCCTCTGACCCTTTGGTAGTTGGTCGGCAGTTTAAGAGCAATTTGCAATCCCTTTCAGCACTATTAAGCTCAGACCTAACAAAGAATGCAGACTGCTAATTAACTGCAGTGGGAAGTCGGGAGCTAAATAGGAGTTGGGAGTGTGAATGCTTGTTGCACCACTAAGAAATGCAGGGCCAGAGAAAGTTCATTACTGTGGTCTTTCAAGGTCCTGCAAAGTAAATCAGTGTGTCAGCCTGCAGGAGGTGAGTGAAACCTCAGCAAAGGCTGCATACAAAGAGCAAACCAGAGCAGCTCAGCCTTCCCGCTCATGTTGTGCCCTCTCCACAGCCCCTGGCTGCTGCCTGAGCTGTGTGTGAGTGGGTAACTGCTCTGGGCTGGCTGTGCAAAGGGGACACTCAGTGCCCTGAGAGGTTTCTGTGATCCCCAAGCGGGGCTGAACTCTTTTGTGAATCCAGAGCAGGTACCCATTACACACCGTACTGGGAGCTCAAGGGCTCTCTGAACCCCTGAAGATGTCTGCGACCTGCAAATACTGTGCAGTGTGGTTAGGAGAAATGCTTCCATCCTGCTGGAAGGAATGATCAGGCCAGAGGAGAAAGAGCTCTGGTGTGAAAGCAGTGGGTCATGCCTCAGTTGTTAACTCAGCAGTCCTGTCAGAGCGGCACGGGAGAGCAACCCCATGGCTGGGCCATGTGGGCACTCACCCCATGATTCCCAGTGCTCACACCACTCTAATTCCATGTCTCGCTTTTTGTTGCTCTTCCTTCTGGTCATTAGGGCTCATCTTCTTATCTCCTATGTCCTTGTGAGCCCATCCATGTGCCTGTGCTATCACTGACTGCAAACACCCCTCCGTGGGAACACACACGTGTATAGAAACGTGGCCGTGCAGGTACACTATCACATGCACAGGCACACACGACCCTGCACACAAACACACACAACTGTATGCACACGCTAATGCACACCAGCCTGTGTAGGTGTGACTGTACAGGTGCCACATCTGCACACACATACATGTACGTACAGACACAGCACCTGCACACCCTGCACGCACCTGGCTCCGCTCAGCCCCACACACGCAGCCAGCACCCCACAGAGCCCAGAGCACCCCACAGAGCCCACAGCACCCCACAGAGCCCACAGCAGCCACACGTGCAGCCAGCACAGGCAGCATGAGCAGAGCACCGCGTGCACTCACACCACGCACACGCTCCGCGTGAGCCCGCACGCCAGATGCACTTTGTTCTGCAGCTTGGAGTGAGAAGACAGTGGACTCCCAGCTGCACCCTGCAGCCAGACTTGCAGCAGGGACAGGCACGTTCCCCATCCCACCAAAGAGCCCCTCTGTACCCCCAGCCCATCTGCACCTCACACCTTAAGGCAAACAGGGCACCGGGGAATGTCTCATGGAGCTGACGTCCCAGCAGAGTGTGTGTGCCGGGCAGGGGACTTCTCCCTCTCTCTCCCTCTCTCTCTTCCACTCGCATCTTTTCATGAACTCTATTTCTCTTTCCTTTCTGAAAACAACTGAGCTGTAAATACTGTTTAACCTTCTTCCCCCCTTCCCCCTCCCCTCTGCACTATAAAAACACAAATATGCCATAACTCAGCTGGCTCAGCCGCCGCGCCTCCAACATGCCCTGCTCCAGGCCTCTCAGGAAGGTCATAACAAACGACTTTCCGATTCAGTGCTCCTGAAATAATTTTGTGTATTAAAACCTGAATCTGCACTTTCTGGACCGAAAGCCTCTCTTAATTATGGCAAGCGTCCTTGGGATGGACAGTGATCCTTCACTACAGCACTGCTAACCAACCGGAGAGGCAGTGGCTCTGGCTCCCCACCACCACCTCCTCCCGCTGCCCCCTCCCACCACCACCCAACCCACAGCCCCCCTTGCTCCCTCGCCCCCCCGCCTTCCCTTTGCCCAATCTGTTTTCAAAGTGTGTCTGTCCTTTATTAAATTGTTTTCTTTTCCACATTATCAGTTGCCATGGAGACCTCATCTCTCGGATTATTTGAATTTCATTATATCTATTGATTTGGGAGCATTTCATCTTTTTTATTGTTTTTCTGTCAATTTTCAAAACGAATAACCATCTAATTTGCGTCAGTGCTGATTATGTTTGTCCCTCAATAGAGGTCGGCAGCTGCGTCGGGGAAACAAATCAATGGGAAACCATCATAAACCTCCCCAGTACAATCTCCAGGATATGTGGGTGACATTCCACGCCTGCGAGAAACACTCATCATATCCAAACTTCTTTCTTTCTTTTCTTTTTTCTTCTCCCCTTCTTTTTTTTTTCTTTTCCCCCTCACAGATAGCTCTGCTGGTCAGTGGCAGGTACCATTTAAAATCATATTTATTTTACCCACAGACGTGTACAATTTTGGACACATCACATTTTCAGACAGAGAGGGGACAAGGGTAAGAGAAGTGCGAAGGAATATTTTCTTTTTGTAGGAAAGAATGGAAGAAAAGAATGATGAGGGAAAGAAAAAGAGGAAAAGTAGATGGGGATTGCAAATTGCTTACTATGTTTTTTTTTTAAATAATTTATGCAATTTTAAGCATTTATGTATAAATTTTTTAATAAGCCACCCTGGAGCAAAATAGCCATTAACATCCCAACGTCCTTCTGTCCAATGGGCTCTTGTGCAGGATCAATTTCCGAGAGTACTTTCCTTTTTTTTTATGACATGATAAAATGCTTTTAAAGCAACTTACACAAATATGGAAATTTTTCCCCTTCTCTTTTTTTGCCTCTCTCTCTCTCTCTCGTTTTTTTTTTTTTTTTTTTTTTTTTTATAACAGTCTCTACTTATTCACCAGGGAGAGCAAGTGAGTGAGAGTGTGTGTGTGTGTGTGTGTGTGCTGGGGAGGGCAGTTGGCAGAAGGATAGACCCAGCCCTAACTGGAATGGACCTGCCTGTCCTTCTAACAAGGGCATAAACTTTCATTAGCGATGCACACAGTCAAAGGCAATTTAGGGAAACGCGCTGTACAGAAAAGGAAAACCTCAGCGTTTTTACTCGGTGGCTCCTTGGCTCCGTCCAGGGGGCTCTATCCTTGAGCTCTGCTTGTGCTCTCCAACCAAAGTGACCCCATGGCCACGGGGGAGGCGGGAGGGAGCCGGGGAGGGCTGGGGCTGCTCTGGGGCTGCACCCGGCCGTGCCAGCAGCCTGCGCGCCCCGGGCTGCGCCAGGCAAGCCAGTCAATATTAATGTCTTGCTGGAACACACTGGTCCTGCAAGAGGCTCAGAGGTATCTGCTGCTCTGCCCACTGCAGGGCTTCCCACTCCAAGGGGCTAGTCCTCCCCAAAGGTCTCTATTTTGGGATTCTGCACACTGACAAGGAGCTCGCAGCCACTTGATGCCCCTTTGGGGCATTAGTTACAAGCCAGCTCTGCCCAGACCAGACAGATGTGTCGCTGCTGCTCCTGTTTCCACAGGATATACAGACTAGTTATTTTTGCAGCTGGGACATGTTTGGCCTCACACAGGAACCTGGAAAATACCATTCCTAAAGGGACGGCTCCTGCCACTGGCCCCACAAGCAGGCACAGCTCTGCAGAGGACGCACAACGAGCGCACGGCTGGAGGGAGGACAGCCCCACATGAGGGGCTTGGTGGGGTCTGAAAGTCATGACCACGTGTTGGAAATTAAATAAAACTATCTCTGCAGCTAGCATTCTCTTGGCCCTTTGGCTTTGAGTTGAAGTTTATGCACCCTAAGCCATCTATATGTTATTCATGCCCAAGCGTGGGAATCCTTGTACGTGTCCCTATGATTTGCTCCAACACGAAGCCCTGACAGCAGTTTCTGTACAAGAGCAGATTTCTTTATCTTTTTGTACTACGTACATCCAGAGATAATACACACCTATGCATTTAATCCTACTAACAGCAGCTCTGCACATTACTGGTACCTTTCACCATCCCTGCGCTCTCCCAGCCCTGTGCAGCCCCAGTGCAGGCTCAGCCCCTGCAGTGCTGGCTGGCACACAGCTGGGCATGCACTTGCCCCATCTGCCATGTTTGTGCATTTTGAACTAAGGCAGAGGGTAAAAAAAAATAAAAATTCCAGGGGCAGCCAATGCTCAGCTGGAAAAACACAACGTGCCGAGAACAGCAAACCCAATCAATAACAATCACAACCCCAGCAGTGGGTGAGGAAAGCATGAACTGTTTTGGCCTGCTCCCTGCATGCTCACCCACTTGGGAAAACACACACTCCCCAGAGGCCCATGATTTCATCCCCTCCCACTCCACCCTACACTCATCCTCACCAAAAAGCTTTATGGAGTGCAAGTCCCCCAGGCTCCTGTTCTAGCTAGAAACTTAGCAAAGAGGAGGGAGGGGCCCTGCGCAGAGAAACTGGATCCCCGGGAATGAGGTAGCACCTGAGGAAGGGTCTTTCTCCCAGCAAAGTGCTCCTTACACCCCACACCCTCCTAACCTCTCCTCCCCTCCAAAATTTTGCCCTTTGTGCCCCCCTTGCCATCCCAGTTGCTGGCCTTGGCCTTAGGGAGCTCTTCTTCTCCTGTCTTCTTTCCTCAAGTTCCCAGCACCATTCCACCTTTCTCCTTCCCAGCATCTGCTGCCAAAGCTCTTGTGCCCCAGTCTGCACCCCCATACCCTCTTTGCACCTCTCTACCCTCATTCCCTGTGGGCCCAACAGCCAGGTCTGGCAGAAAAAGCTGAGCTTCCCCAAGGACCAGCCCTGCCAGGGACTGGTGACCAGCCTGGGGAGGGGGAACATGGAATTCTGTCACGGAGAAGATGGGAGCTCTCCCTTCTCCTGGTCTCACATCACTTCTCACTCAGACTGTACAGATTTGGGGGATTTCACTGTAGCAGCAGAGGTCAGCAGGAGTTGAAGGTTTTCAGATCATATATATCACTCTATATGGTCTTGTCTATAGTGAGTGCTAAATATAGCCAAGCCAAACCTGGAGGTGACTTCAGTGCTGTGGTGCGGGGACAGCAGCCACTGCACAGTCACTCTCCACCTCAAAGCAATGCAGATGTCAGAAGTCACAGTCCAAAATCAAGGATGCCTGTGAATCCTCTCTTCTCCTACTGCCAAGAGTGTGAGCCAGGCTCTCTCCCTCTCTCAGGTCTGCATGATTCCTCATTTTGAGGAGTCAAAATGAAACATCTTCTTGCTTCAAGGTCCATTTCTTTCATGGGATGTTGGACCCTCCTATGTATGACATGCCAGCATCTGTGTCAGCATAGCTACTTAAAAACTTAACCAGTGGAAGAAGCTCTGAATAGAAGGGGAAAGTCTCTTGTGTGGGTCAGAATAATTAGACTGAGCTCAAATTGGCTTTAGGCATCTGCTGCTGTGTCTGAGCAAAATCAAGCCATGCTGCTTCCATCAGCATCTCTCTGCTGTTGGCCTCACCCTGCAGAACTGAAGGGATCCCACACTGCCTTGTGTAGGGCATCTCTGGGAACAAGACTTGCCTCAACTGAAGCCATAAAGCCTCCTTATCCAGATATCATTAAAGCCAAGAGAAAAGAGGCCAGACAGAGAGATTGAGATGAGCCATTTCCCCAACAAACTTGCTTCCCTTTTTCATTCGCTCCTTTCTTTTTTTTTTTCCCTTTAACTGTCATTAAAATAACAAGTTTCTGTTACAGTCTAAACATTCCCACATTGTATAAAGGGTTATGTTACACTAGAGTCACTGCCGGGCCCAGTGTTTGCACAGAAACCTCACTGCAGGTCCCCCCTCCTGACGAAGTGACTTATTAAAGTTTAAACAGTAATTAACAGAACAATAAAAATAAAGGGATGTTTGGGGAGTCGTAGTGCACACAGGGTTTTTGGCAGTGCCAGCACTTTTCAGTGCCCTGCGCTGGCAGAAAAAACGGCTGCAAAGCCAGTGGGAGAGATGGTGTGCTGCAGGGCAGGAAGCAGCCACAGCAAGGCCAGGGTACGATCCCTGCCCCAGCACGGGCTGCAGAGAGCAGCAGGATGAAGGAGAGGCTCTGGGGCACTGGGGAAAGGATGCCCAAGGGCCACCTGGCAGGAGGATGATCACATTCAGCACTCACCCCCAGCCCTGCCCTCCGACACATCAGGCAGCATCAAGAACCTCCTCTGCCTGTTCTCCCACTCAGTGAGATGTCCTGCACAAGCTCCCAAAAAGCTGCCTTTGAGGAATCATGTCTCAGGAGCTAGAGCTGGGTTTTGGGGAAGTGGCTCATTTATTTTAAAAGAGTAGTAGAGAGGAAAGAACAACCACAGAGCAAACCCCCGAGAAAAATCTTGCACTAGAGAGACTCTCTATGGGAGACTCCAAGACCAAGCCCCTTGCCTGGGAACTTTAAAAACAGACAGATGATGTCTTGTAGAGACTGATCCTGCCCTGGTCCTTGCAGGTGTGAGCTGCAGATCCAACAGCATGGTGCAAGTTCTGTGTCAGTCATTCCCTCCTGAAATGCAGCCAGGGCCAGGATCACAGGGGCAATCCCTAGAGCCTTGCCAGAGCCAGAACTTTCCCAACCCATGTGAAGTTGGCTAATCAGAGCTCCCTTTACAAGAGAAAACCTGCTTTTGCTCTGTTTTGTTCCCATTTCCAGTAGCTTGGCTTGCCCAGGATGAGCTCTAGAGCATGTGGGTAGAGTTTAAGCTTAGGTTGTCAGCCCTCCCTGTTACCCAGTGTGCAGCAACTCAGAAAGATCTCATCTGAAGATATTTTTGGTGCCTATTGTAGCTATTCTCAAATGTTTGCCTCAGTAGCTCACAGTGCTAGCTGGCTCCAGCCCTGATGTGTGACTCAGTACACACAGCATTGTGCAGTCCCATGTTTGCTAAATCTCTTCCAGTACAACTGCTCAGTTTGCAAATAAAAAGACAGCTCCTTGAAGTTGTATCTTCTGTGCAGAGAGAACTCAGGGTGTGCTGCCTTGAGCCTCTCCCAAATCCAGGACTTGGCTCCTGGTCTGGCTGGGAAGTAGCGTGGGTCTGACCTGACCTGGGCACTGCCCTACTGCCACGAGGACACACGTGGAGACATCCATCCCCAGCTGCTCTGTCAGCCCAGAGCCTCTCTTCCCTCTGCTGGGGTGCAGGAGAAGGAAACCTCAGACCTGCTGGCTCTGTTTTTTTCTTCTTTTTGCTGCCCCAAGGCAGCTGGATGCACAGGAACAGCAGCCAGGATTCAGCACTGGAGCAGGATGTTGTGTGGGGGTCTGCAGCTCACAGGAAAGGCAGGTACAGGTGTCTGTCTTCCTGACTCACTCCTGAGGCCTCTCTGCACATTCCCTCTCTCTGAACTGACGTTAGCTGAGCTGCCAGGCCCTTTTTGGGGTCTCTCCTCCCCACCCACTGAGCAGGGGCAGCTCCTCTCCAGACACTCAGCCCAGTGCCTCAGCTCTTCCCGACTCACTGGGCTTGATCCTTCTCTGACTGATCTTATGCTCATGTCACTCTGCTTGGCTCAGGAGAATCATTTCCCAGCTGACACCACATCAGTGACAGAAGGGAACTTATGCCTTTCCACTGCCACTCACACTAAACTGAGAGAAAAAGAAATGCCACCCAAATCTGAACTTTTCATCCCATTCACCCAACTATGGGATGTTCCTCAGCTCCTGGCTGTGCTGAAGTCAGGGTCTCCAGACTCATTTGCAGTGAGAGTGGCAGTGCTTGAGAGGGGAGAGGTGTTGAACAAGTACAAGCAGGTGCAAATAGAACAACAGAAGGTGCCCCCAGGTCAGCACTCACGTGCATTTTCCTCGGCCATGTCTGAGGAGACTTGGAGTCAGAACAGAGCACAGCTTTGCATGGGGGTCTCAAACATGTTCACAATGCAGAAAGACTGTCCTGTGCACTTCCTTTTCCAACACGTCGTTCAGGATGTCTCTACAGCAATGCCAGTAACTGCCTGTAGGAAATGTTATGTTAAAAGATTATCTAATGCACTCTTAATCATCTGGTCTTGCAATCTACAGTGGGAAATCAGAGCAGCCAGCATGGTATGACCCTTCCTCCAGACACCACTGAATTCAGATACCATTATCAGTGGTAGCCTGGTCCATGTCCCAGAACTTAAGCTCTCTTTTGGTTAACAGGCCATGAAATTATTTAGACTATTCTTCATGTTACATTCTGTTATATTTGTAATTAACACAGAAGATCAGCAGTGCCACTTTCTGTATTTTGCTGAATACAGAGGAGACAGTACTTAGAAGCACTTAGTCTTAACCTAACTCTGTCTTGTCAGGTTTAGGGGAAGCCAACTCTTCAGAGCAGACCTGTTCCATAAGGAAAGGGTTGGGTATTGTCAGAGACCCCAACTCACATATATCTGCAATATGATATGGGAATCAGCACCTTAAAATCTGGTCTTACCTCCCTTTTTTTTGGAAGGGACTTTTAAACAAAAGCAAACAGTCTGCCAGCACACTCAGTGTTCAGCGCCATCGTCAATCAGGGAAGCCTAATTATACCCATTATACTGATGAGGAAGCACTGGCACAAAGCTATGCATTCACATGGCTACAGACACAAAGCAAATCAGTGGCAAAGCTGGAATTAAACCCAAGAACCATGGTGATGAGCTCATCACCCACCTCAGCACAGCCCCATGCAGCTGGTCATCACCAGTCCCACCCATGTCCTGCAGGTTACAGAGCTGGTGTGGAGCTCTCCACACATCTGCTCAACAACCAGAAGTTTCAATCCCCGTGCTGACATGGTTTGGGGTGCTCTGGGACACTCAGGGACTGGTCACATCAGCTGGCCCACAAGGACCAGTCAACTCAGCTCCCTGTATGAGAGACAGACTGGTGGGCTGCAGACACCCAACAGCCAGAACATCAGGTCTGAGCTACTAAGGGACACCCTGTGACCACAGACACCAGGCAGGGATGAATCATCTGTTCCTTCTGAAGCAGCTCAATCAACTCCCCTGCATGTGCATCCTCACAGCAGGTCCAGCCTGAGCCCTCTACATATTAATGATTCCCTGGGACATAAAGCCCAGAGATTTTCCATGGCACCAGGGTCCAGCCCTTGCCCTGCACTCTCCCTGCCAGGTGCTGGGTGCTCTGGTCTAAGAAAGGCTGCAGAATCCCTCGGGACTGAGAGTCATTACATAAACAATACAGTAGGATCACGGGCTGTAATTGTAAAAGTGCCAGAGGTCTTGGCACCGGAGTCTGCCTCAGCAAAGGCCTCTATATGGAGACCCAAACAAAACAAACAAAAGCCCAAACTCTCTTGGTGCTTAATGAATAATAATAAATAGTAAATAATAATGCTAAGAGCCAACCTAGCAAGACAGATGTGAGGCAGCAGGGCAGCTCTGAGGAAACACCAGTCCTGTAGTAGTCGCCCTCCTTCCCCAGTTTCAGTACGCTGAGCTCAGGTCACCAGGTTCTTGCAGGGTTAGGTCCAGCAGGAAACCTGAGATTTCTGTCAGGAACGTGCACACCCTCACCCACCAGTCAGATGGGTAGGGATTGCAGCCTTTGTACATCCCTGGACTGGGATGTTCACCTGCTAAGTGAGCACACACCAACTCATGCCCAGCTCCTTCTTGTTGCAGATCTCTCTTTAAGAGCTAAAGGCAAAAAAGAAGCAGATGGAGCTGAGCAAGGGAATCCAGGTAGGTGTGAGTCCAGAGAAGCCTCTCCCCAGCATCATCATTACAGTCTGGACTCAGAGTCCCCCACCTGTTCTGTGCAAGCTGAGCTCCCGGCAGGACACCAGGATAGCTGCTTGGCAGGGACAGGGGCTGAAACAAAGGGCCTAATTTAAGTATTTTTATAACTCAGTGCTTGTGACAGTGGGTTTAGCAGTTGCCAGCCATCTGGAATAAAGAATTACAGCCACCTCCCCTAATCCTATATTGCCTAAACCCTAAAGCTGGTTATGGTGCAAGGATGAGGCAGCAGGTTGGGAGGAGATAGTGATGGGAAGGTGGGGGTGGAGAAGGGACCACAGGAAAATTGTCAAACTTATTTCTTTTTCCTGCAAGGTGCTGGGTGGTCCCAGATATGTCAGAAGTATTTTTGCTAAGAACCAAGAGAAGACAGAATGAACAAAAACAGGGGAGAGGGGAGACAAGGAGTCCTCCACAACCACACAGTCGCATGCACCACACACACACACACACACGCACACAGAGGCTTACTGGTCTGCGCAGGGCTGTCAGGTAAATTAGATCTGAAAGCTGACAATTTCTGACCATATTTCCTTGATTATTTCAAACAAATGCACACCAGCCGCTGTAAGGAGATTAAAGTGACATAAACGTCCCGAGTGGGAGGAGGGAGGGCAGAGAATTCAGGTCACCCCCATCCGTCCCCCATTTGACAGCCGCTATATCGCTATCCAATCCAATAAAAAAATCCCCCCCTTTTGCTTTAATTAATTTTACAGCTAGCTTGCTTAATTACTTTCAATCAAAATCCTCCTGCCATCGCAAAATTAGAGATGGTTGAGCTCCATTAGCCTAAATTCTTCATTTCCATATAGAAAGAGGCTCCCTGGGCAAAGCCAACAGGGCTCCCTCCCATTCTGGCTGCCATCGGACAGACGCCTGTCCCTCTGTCTGTCTCAGCTCCTTGAGAGAAGGAAGGCAGGAAGGATACAGTCTTGTTCCCACCTTTCCCTCACACAGAGCATCTCCTTGAGAGCCCTGGACAGAGGAGGCCTCTCTGCTCACAGCAAAGACCACAAGAGGTGAGGACAGCCTGTCCTCCTGGTCCTTCTGTGGCCGTGCTGGAACGAGCTTTTCCATGGCTCCACGAGGGAGCTGGATGGCCCAGCCCTTCTGCTGTGCTCCCCGCACTGGGGACAGGATCTGGAAGGGATCCTACAGTTGGTTTGAGCACTGCCACTGTCACCCCACAATGTGTGCAGGCATCAGTCACTCTGTGGACACATGGAAAGCACCTTGAGGGGACACAGGGGCATTCATTCTTACATTCACCTGCTGTGGGTTTGATACCTTCCTTCAGGGTATCTGCCACTGTGGGCCACTGACCTGTGCCATTCCTGCAGCTGCCACAGGCATCAGCAGCACCTCTCTCCTGAGAACAATTCCTGAACTGTCCCATTCTGGGGACAATGGAATCTCCTCTGAAGCACAGGGAGTGGCAGCAATAAGCCACACAGCACTGTAGAGAAGACAAGTAGAGAGGATGGATGCAGGAGGAAACCCTGGAGGGAGCTGGACACTCTGGGAGCAGAGCAGAACCAGCTTCCACTCACAAGGGACTGGAATTATCCAGACTATTCCATGCTTTCCTCCTACTTTCTCCCATCTCCTATGGTCCTCTCCTTTTCCACATACCCAAACTATCTGCAGAGCAATGGTTCTACTGGAATTTTACCTACACTCTGTGCAGGTACTGAGCCCTGGGGACCAGCCAGGGGAGCCCAGCCCCTGCCCAGGCCACATGTACACCTACCCTGGAGCTGCAGGAAGGTCACACCAGCACCCCAGCCTCTGCACCTTCCCACCCTTTCTAAAGCTCCTGGGGACTCACAGGCACCAGAAGCTCAACGCCCCCCACAGCTCCAGGGAGGACAGGTCAAACCCGTCTTCTTTAAAACAAAATGAAGAAGAGACAAACACAGACCTATTTTGTTTATAAGCTTAAAACTGAATCCAATGGCGCATCTACCTGGGGATTTTAGATTAAATGGTTTAAGAAACTCAAATAGGCTTTTTAATCCGGTCAAATAAAAAGAGCCCCAAAGAAGCAAAGAATTCACCCTGCTGAGCCTCACACCTATGCAGACAGCCAGGCTTGAATGGCTTTCTTGCTCCCTGCCACTCCTCCCCATCCTGGCATGGGACAGAATGTATTTGCCAAAATCTGGAAGCTTAGGGTACACCCTGTTCAGCACTTGTGAAGACATCACTTTCCCATGGACAATCCACTTCTGTCACACTGTGTAACACCTTTCTTCAGCCTTTCTGTGTCCTTCTATGCTTGTGCTGTTCAGCTGGGCCCTTCCCCTAACACCTGGCAATGTGAGCGCAGTGCCAGCCCTGGTAACATCACCAGTGCCAGCAATAAGCAATCCAAGAGATGACACCAAAACCCCTAATCCCCACTGAACACACACATATAGGCACTGTTTTTCATATGAACTACATCCCTGAATGCTTCACAAGAGAAGACAAGGAGCCATGTGCCCTTGAGATGCAGTGGGGCCAGCAGGGTCTGCCAAGGGACACGACAGCTGGACAGGCAGCCCAGGTCTGACAGATGGACCAACCCTACACGGAGCTGGGGAGTGTGGTGAACACCTGGAGCTGAATCCTGACAGAAACCAGGATGCAAAGGGGCTCTGTTCTCTGCTGGATAACCACCTCTCCAGGACTTCCAGTCTCCAGTATCACATCTCACCAACTTTCCAACAGAAGCAGTCCCTCTCCCCCACTGCTGTTTCACTCCGGAAATGCTCAGAACCAGCCTTCCCCTGAACATGCTCTGCAATAAAATTCCCGACTTGTGTCTCGCCTGCTCCAATGCTCAGAGCAGCCAGGACAATAGAACAGAGAGGCCCTAAATCCACCAGACTCACCCTAAATAGCAATGGCCCATAATTTTGCCTGACATTCAGGAGCTTGTTATTCTTTCCCCTCGTCGCCTGGCTGGAGCTGTTCAGACCCATCAGTGTTATTCTATGCATTAAATGGGAAAAAAACCAACTCAACAACCCGGAGAGTTTCCAAGCCTGCCCAATGAGGGCTGAAGGGGCAGTGTCCAGAGCTGAGCCGGCAGTGGGAGAGCAGGAGCAGCCAGTGCTTCAAACCCAGATCCATCCACTCTGCAGGGGAACAGCATCAGTGGGTCCTGCAGAGACCCCCAGCAGAAATAAACACCCGTTTCTCTGCTCCCATCCCTACCTAGGAAACTGTAATCTCTCCCAGCCCTTCCCGTCTCCCACCTGGTGCCTGGAAGGATGCTGCCCACCCCTCCCCACCACCTGGCAGTGGGGAGCTTTAACCACAACACTTTGGGGTTTGGGTTTTGGGTTTGTTTTTTTTTTCCAGGCTGGCTCCAGCTGATTAAGGACCTGCAACAGGATGTAGGGATTACAGCAAAACCTGGCTGCAGATCAGCTGGGGCACGGAGCCAAAGCAGAGCGCGAGGATTGCCCCCAGCCTGGCTGCCAAAGCGGCACTCGTCCTGCTGGGAGCCGCAGCTCGGCTGGAACAAGGCCCCTGCCCTCGCTGGCTCTGCCGGCCGTGGCCTGCAGCCCACAGCCACACACGTGCCCACAGCAAGGGCAGGGCTTCGGGGACATGGGCTCTCTGGGGAGAGGAAGATCCCCACGGCCCCTGTGCCCTCACCCAGGCCAGCAGGAGCGCGAGGGGCAGGAGCACCCATGTCCCGAGCCCAGCAGCACGAGCAGCCTGAGCTGGAGGTGCCTCATGACTCCCTCGAGACTCTGCCAGAGACTCTGCCAGAGCCTGCACCGTGCTGAGCTTCCAGGGGGTATCCTGGAATAACACACTGCAAAATACTCTGTGCTCAGGTTTTAATCCAGGAAGAAGTGATCAGGGAAAGCAATAATCTCAGTTGGCACACGGAGCACAGCAGGATCTTGCTTCTGGGGAAGCATCAAGAGCAGAATTAGCTTCAAGGAAACTCTGGGGCTTTTTTTTTCCTTCTGCTAACACTGATCCCTGCCTGGACCAGCAGCAGCAGCAGCAGCTCCCAGCATCTTTCTAAAGTGCCTGTCACTGCAATATCCAACTGCTGATATCCCCTAGGGGACATCCCCCCAAGCTTGGGTTTTCCACATCCCTCTTAGATTGGAGCAAGAGGGACAGCAGCAGTGGGAGCAGCCCTCCTGCTCTGACCTGAAGCTGTTAGCCTCCAGTCCTGTTTTAATCAGGTCTGGCAGAGCTGCTGCCTTGCTTCCCAGCCTGCCACCTCAGAGGGATAATTTGCCAGTGCCTTCTGAGAGGGCTCTGTGGAAATGCTCTGCAGAGCTGGAGTATGCCTCTTCTTCATGGCCAAATCCTCTGAGCTTCACGCTGGCACATCTCCCTCTCCTAGTGACCCCCAGGCTCTGTCTGTATAAAGGAAATCACGAAGATGCCAGGACCTGGTCCTCTTTTCCAAGCGCTGCCTGGCAAGACCTGGCAGTAAGAGGGGGAAGCTGCGTGAAGCAGCAGGAGGAGGTGGAAAATCTGTCTGGCAGCAGCAGCACAGAGACTTCTTAGTGCTGCCCACCAGACTCATTGTAGCAGAGAAACTCTGGAGTCAGCTCCTGCTGAGCTGGGGCTGCGGGGGAAAGCAGGAGTTGATATTGCAGGCAGAGACCACTGGGATACCACTGAAAGCTGCTAAATATGACCAGGTTAGCACTTTAGTCTTTAATGGCAGGTCACCATTAATAAACCCAGGGCCCCAGGGTGCAGTACAGAGCCTCCCTCCCCCCCTCCCCAAAATACTCATTTCATTAACTTCTCTGTGCGCGGCGCTCAGCACCTGCCAGAGGCCGGGCAGCCAGGAGGGCCAGCAAGGGTTAAGGACATCTTATGGCAGAGCTAACTGCTCTTCAGAGAGGATGGAGGGAGACAAGCCTGCACAGCATCCCTCTCCTCCCCAGCGCTCCCCTCTGTGCCTCATTCCCCCAGTTCATGCCGCAGACCAGCCCACAGCTCTTGGTCCCACGCGGACGGGGCAGCCCGGGGAGGCTCTGGTGGGGAAGCACTGTCCCAAGCCCATGGCCACGGGGCTGAGTGCTGCTGAAGGACAGCCAGAAACACGGCCCTGAACCCCAACTCCAGCACCAAGTTCCTCTGGCCGTCAGGAAGTCACTTCCATCACTGTGCCTTGCTGTCCCCTTCTCTGGGAAGATGACAACAGCTCTGAGGCCAGGGAAGGGCAGAGGGGAGTCAGGATCCAGGCAGGGAAGAAACACTAGCTGAGTAAAGAGACTGGGCAAACAATAAAGGCCAAATACTGCTTTTGGGGAGCTGGAATGACCCGTGGGATTGCCTCAGTATGCAAAGGGTGAACTTGGCCATTGTAAAAGGTCAGCACAGAGAGGGGCTGGGGCAACCAGCACAGGGTGGGACTACTGTGTCTCCACACGTGCCCCACATTCTCTGCAGCCCCTGTGGGGCTGCAGCACAGAGGACAGATGACAAGGTGAGCAGCAGGCAGGAGGGCAGAGCTTTGCTCCACCTGCTTCCGCTGTGACACCGACCATTTCCCAGAGGGATGGTGGGACGGAAGGAGGAACAAATATACGTTCCAGCTGCCAAAAATCCCATCCTATCGAGTCTCTATCGATCTGCCCTACTTGGCAACTGAAGCTGCAGCCACCGTCTGTGGTGCTTGATCAATAAGACCTGGGCAGACAGGGAGAGAGAGGCCCTTTTATGGGAAGGCGGTTCTTTAGGGGGAAGTATTTTGATGTTTAGAATGAATGCAGAGTCAAGGAAGAGGAAATACTGGGACCGAAGCTGCAGTTTAGTTTGAACTCATTTCAAATACCTGCTAAGCCCTTACACTGGGGACTGGGAACCTCGTGCCCACAGGAGCTGCCCCAGCCTCTGTCCTCTCTGTCCACCCAGAGAGCCTCTCACGACCCTGGGTGCTCTCAGCACAGAGGTGTCAGCTGCAGCCATGGGCCAGTACATTCCTGATGCACAGCACAGACCCTGCGCCTGGGAATTCTCCAGGAGCTCCCTACAGATCTTCCCCAGGGACCTGGGGAGAGGCAGAGACTCTGCAGCCGTGTGAGAAGGAATTGCTGTGCTGCTCAAAGAGCCTCTGGAGGTCCTCGAATCCCCAGGGGCACTCTGTGATGACTTCTGCAGCGTGGCTCTCACCGGGGCCAGCCTGGTGGGAAGGTCTTGGCCTTGGTGGCAATAGCATGGCTAATTCAGCAGAGAGGACGGGCTCTGATGGGCCTGCCCGCACCATTTCCACGCCCTTTCCACCCTGCCTACTGGGAAGCATCATGCCCTGCATGGAAGGGATCACAGCCTGGTAAGACAGTGAGCCAGGCAGGTCATGGACCAGGGAGCTGATGACTGCCCTTGACCCCTTTTATCCTTCTGTGCCTGCAGTCCCCTTTCCTGTCCAGGTCATGTAGCTGGGCCATAACTGGAGACCAGGTGACCTGCTGGAGGACAGCCCTGTATTTAACACCACCAGGAGAAGGCAGAAGAGGAGGAAATGTTTTTTTGTAATAGACAGAGCTGGGTAGGGCCACCTCCAGTGGCAGAAGTGCCCCATTTCCAAAGCCAAGAACAAGCGGCAGCTCGTCAGCTCCAATTAGAGCTGGCTGCAAGGGGGACTGTGCATTGGGTGTCACCTCCAAATGCCCTTTGGATAGATTGGGGGGGGGGGGGGAAAGAGAATCTGCAGTTGTTCCAACGTTTCTTGCTCAGCAGAACAACTGTTGCAGTCCTTTTAGTACAAACCCAGCAACTGTTCCCAAAAGCTCAGCCTCCTCAGCTCCTGTCCTTAAAAAAAACCCACCAACCAATCTCCAAAATGACGGCTTCTGAGTCAGGGCAAAAATGTTATTAACAAAAACATCACTCAGGGGTGGGACACCTGCTCCCTGACAAGCAACTGGCCTGGCTGCCCATGGTTAGAGTATTACATCAGACCCCAAAAGGAGAAAGGAAAGGGAGGGAGAAGGGGAGAGAGTGGAAAAGAACAGACAGAGGGAGGATGACAGCAGAAGGGAGTAACAAAGACAAAGAAGAGCAGGAGAGGGGAAGCACAGAAAGAAAAGAGCAAGTGTGAGCGTATGTGAGAGACGGAGCAGGAGAGAGAGAGCGGGAGCGTGGGGGAGCAGGGAAGTGTGCGGGAAGTGCCAGTGTGTGTGCAATAAATGTGGGAGTGCATCTGTGGCAGACACTGCCAGCGCGTGCATATGGCACCGACCGCAGCTACGGGGAGGAAGAGAAGAGTAAGGAAGGGTGAACGATGCCACCAAAAGCAAAAAATCTTGGAAAAGTGTAACAAGAAAATAGGGAGGAAGAGAGAAACAAAAGCTAAAGTGAAGGACATTGAACAAATGAGTCTGGTGAAGCAAGAGAGTAAAGATAAGAGTGGGAGGGAGGGGTGGGAAATGGAGGTGGGGGCACTTGGGAAGGGACAGAGCCAGGGTGAGGATCAGGAAGAGAGAGGAAAGGGAGAAGAGGACAGAAGAGAACAGAGGAATAAAAGAAACAAACAGGGGTGAGGGAGAGAAAGATGTCTATTAAAAACCTCAGTGCATAACACAAAATGTCAGGGTTTATAGCTTCATTCTTGGCATTGCTGGTACTGAGAACCCCACACAGAAATGTCACTGCTTGTCATGTTTAATCACCTGCTATTTGTTAACACCTTCACTGCAAGGAGTCTGCCCCTCACCCCTTGCAGGCTCTCCTTTTGGAGAATAAACTGTGAAAACGTGCCCCTGCCTTGCAGCTCTCACAGGACAGCTTCAGCTGCACCCCAAGCTGGGCAGAGGAGGCTGGGCAGGGCCAGCACTCGGGGCATGGCTGTTTGACTTCCAGATGGGACTTTGGGCACAGGCAGGGCTCGTGCAGGGGCAGGCCAAACATCAGGGAGCAGAAGAACAGGACAGAGGGTGCTCCGGGGAGCGTGGGAGATGCTGGGGCCACAGGGAGCAGGTGAGTGAGGTGGGTTTGGAGGGACAGCCACTTCAGGGAAGAGTAAGAGACAGCAGTGAGAGGGGAAGGCTCAGCTCATAAAATCAAGGTGCACAGGGGCACGGAGGAGCAAGGTACAGGGCCCTTCTCCTGCTGAAAAAACCCCTATGCTCCCATCCCACTCACGTCCTGTGCTGAACACACACAAATAAAATCCCTGAAATCCCTGCAAGTCTAGAATTCTCCAATCTGTTTGCTTGAGCAGCAACTGCCACATAAAAGCAAACATCCAAAGCTATTAAATGTACAGTTACAGTTCCTTGCTCTGGCATCTGTGCTGGTGACTTTGCTCCAGTTCCTCCCAAAGCCGTGGACTGACGGTTTTCCCCTGTGTCAGGCACTCGTGCCCATGCTGCCTGCACTTCCCACCCAGCCACATTCTGTCTGTCTGACATCACACTGCACTGCTAGAGAAATTATTTTGAGGTCATCACTAGACAGGACTTCTCCCTACTGGAACAAGTTTGATTTCTTTCATTTCCAATTGGAAAAAAAAATCAAAAAATGCTCCCCTCCATACAGTAGAGCTCTCCCATACCAGCAGTGAAGATGAAAATCTTATTCTACAATTTTCAGGCTTATGGAAAGAAATCCACCCCCCACCTAAATGAGCCAAAATTTAAATATGGGTATATGAGAACTATTAGTGCAGCTACTCAGGTTTAACCAAAGAAGGGTGATCAGCCCTGTTTCAACACAAATGAGGACTCTGCTTCAGCACAGCCCTTGCCCCACACTCTGAACTGCTTATGTCAGTGTGCAGGGGTTTGGAACTGCTGATGCCACTGAAGTAAGACTTCCCCCCTTGAAAATGAAGAGAATTTGGGGAGTCAAAGAAATGACAACAGAATGAGCGGTAAGGGGAGCCTAAGTGCTTTTACACTTTTTTCATGCATTCAAACAGCAAAACAAGTAGCGGAAGCCACTGGCTCCCTGAAGAGCACAAGGGCTTCTGCTCCAGCCCCCTGGGTGCCAGGTCATTGTGTGCCCAGACCCCTCCATGGAAATGGCCCCAGAGCCAAGGGCTGCAGCACCGAGGGACTTCCTGGAGCTGGTGTCATCCAGAGGAATACGAGCCTGCAGAACCTTGGTGCTCAATCTCTCTCCAATCCCTACAACACAATTTTAAAACCCACTTTAGATCCTTCAGGGCTAGATGTGGGGCTGAAGTAAAACCATCAAGCCCAGACCAGGCAGCTCTGGAAAGCCAAGCTCCAGAGCATGCTTGGACCTCACTGGCAGTGACATCAGGGTGTTTCCATTTGAATTTTCTTCCTTGCATCAATGTTTTGTTGGTCTTTTCTGATTGACATCCTCATTAGTTTTCTGAAGCAAGTGTCTCCATCTCAATCTCACATTCCTGAGGAGCTCCAAGGATGGCTGGGAAACCTCCTGCACTGCTGCTACTGTCCTGCACTGAGGACAGAGACATTGCTCCATTCAGCTCCTTCTCCAGACACCCAGAGCCCCCCAAAAATTCCACAAATAAATTCAAGCCCAGTTTCTGTGCCCACAGACAACTGGGCTGACACATGAGCCCAGCCAGTGACCACTGCCCTGTGCCCAGGGAGGGCTCAGCCCAGAGCTGAGCAGAGTGGGATCTGCCCCTGCCCCAAAGGGCTGGCACAGGCTCCAGGAGCCACCCCAAGTCCTATTCTGGGAACGGGAACAGAACACAGAAGGGCCTCCCACTGGCCTTTCGCCAAGGATAAAATTCACCCTTCTGAACACAGGCCAAGATGATCTAAAGTGACTACTGACTTTTGTTGCCCAACTTGAGTCACCTTAAATGGGCCTATTTTTCAAAGTGTCAGTGCTGAACACAACTTAGAATCGGGCTCTTTAAGATGCCTAATACGACAGGTCCAGTCACTGCTGTAACAAGAAAGACCATTATTCCTCTCTTGTGTGACTTCTTCCAGTCTGGCCAGGCCTTTTATCTTTTTTCCTCTCCCCTCCCTTCTCCTTGTTCTTTTCTTTTTCAGCTTTTTATGAATTTCTGTCAGCTTTCCTCCCTCTCCCCTCCTCAAGGTCACGCAGCTCATTTCCACGTTGAACATTTACTCAGCAAGCCAGGTCCTTTCACAGGCTCTCACCACAAATATGCTTTCTGATAAAGTCTGCAGAAAAGAAACTGTAAAACCCAAAACAATGTCAGAAATATATATATTTAAAAAATCCCACCAGGGCAAAACGGGGCTGTGACAGGGCAGACTCTTCAACAGGGAGTGTAGCCTGTGGGACAGTCAGTCCTGCTTTATTTAGGAGTTGTGCAGAGCCATGGCTCTGCAAGGGAGCAACACAACCAACACCAGCCAGAGCAGGTACCTTGGCAAGGGCCATGGTGGAGCTGGTACAGGGACAAGTGTTCGGGTCCACCAGCATCACCAGAACTAAACAGAAAGTTACAAATTTTCAGACAGTCAGAGCCCTGAAAGAAAATACAGGAAAAGCACACTCTAATTTTGAGTGCTTCTGTCCACTTGCAAGGCTGCCTGAGCGGCACAGCAGCGGGGAGAGCAGCAGGCTGGTGGCACTGACACTGTCCTGAGGGCCAGCAGAGCAGGCTGGAATGCTGTGGGATGCTGCAGGACACTGCTGGCCTCAGTGCAGAGCTGGGTGTCACCACACCGTGCACAGGCTCCTGTGACCCTTGTGTCCCCCTGGCACGGCCCGTCTCGTCTCACTGAGTGCTGCTGGCCCTCCCTCCCTCCCAGTGCGCACATGGCTTTAATGTTTTTATTACCTGTTTGACTCGCTGCCTTATTGCTTCTCCTCTTAATGGGGCTGTAACCGTGGAAACGAGGAATAAACGGCCACCAGAAAATGAGATGATTAAACAGGTCACCCTGGCAAAACAAACTCCGTGTTCACACAGCCCAGGCTGTGTGTGCAGCTTCTGTCCAGGGAAATGCAGGTGGGAGAGGGTGGAAGGGCTGGAGCAGGCTCCTGGAACGAGCACACCAGCGAGAGGTGCCTCCTCAGAGAAGTGTGGTCTCTGCCCAGGAGGAATGGTGCCGTGAGCTTCCCAGCAAAGACACGCAGAAAATGGCAAGGTTTGCTGAGGGAAGATGGAAGACAGCGAGGACAAGACACATTCATGTAACTGGGGAAAAAATAGCAACTATGAAGAGTATAAATAGGCTGGACTGAAAACAAAACGTAAGTCTGAGACAAGCTGGTGTCCTCTGCTGTCCCTGTCTCTGGCATGACCCATGACAGCCTCATGGCAACTCCCAAAGGAGCACAGCTCTGCTGCTTGCAGCTCTGCAGGTCCCTGGGGCACAGCTCTCCCAATCTCCTGTCCCTGCTGAGCAGCCAGGCTGCTCTGGTGCTGCCTGGCAAAGGCACAGCTAAGCCAGGACCACAAGGCATGGAGATCTCAGGCAGCACAAACTTGGCTTTCCACAGCCAGCTGTGGAAAGTTTCAGGTCCTTTCCTGAAACTGGGGTTGGGACGAGAGGGACAGGACCATGCGAGCCAGGAGGAAATGGGCCCAGCCTGGGTTGGTGGCCAGGCCTGAGCAGGTCACCTGCACCACAGCCTCCTTGTGCCAGGGAGAGATGGAGAGATGGATGGAGAGATGGATGGAGAGATGGATGGAGAGATGGATGGAGAGATGGCTGCTGCACACCAGCAGCACAAGGAGAAGGTGAGGGCTCCACGTGCTTCCACGCCCCACAGGGTGCTAACGCCTGAATGAGAGCTCTCAGCCAAGCTGACAGGTTCAGACCAAATGAGTTTCAGACCAGAATGTTGTTTGTCGAAAACAAAAATAAAACCCCAAAATATACACACTGCAATCAAAAAAGCACAATCACAAACCAACATTTAAAGTAGTGAGGATCCTGCCAGAATCCCCATCCTGTCCCAACCTGTCCAAACCCAGACTCATTGGGTGCTGGCAGTCTGGGAAGAGCAGACTTACTCCACCAAGAGCAACAAATTCATCAGAAGAAATTGGAACACAAAGCTTGGCGAGGTAGAGATGTGAGACAACTGCTTGGAGCACACAGGCGAGTGGTTGTGCTTTCTTTCAAAAAAAACCAGCAGGTGGTTTATGAAAAGGGCCCTATTCTTTAGAGTAATTTGAGCCATATTTCATTGTTTGACAGAAAAATCCTAATATTCATGACCTCCTTTAACTGGAAGAAGTTTGCTCATCTGAATATCAGCCCACAGAAAAATGGGAAAATGAAAAATAGAGTAAGACAATGGAAGGGGGGGAAGGAGAGGGAAAGCAAGACAGAATCAAAGACAGAATGGAAGTCCAGGAGAGTGACAAAGAGTGACAGGTCTGTGGGAATATGGAGAGGAAGAGGGACATAAAGGAAAGCTATTTAGTAAGAAAAGTTAAATAGTGCAGCATAAAAAAGGCTGAGAAAGGCAGAGTGAGTGACAGAAAACACAGCAAGAGCGAGCAGAGGAGCTTTCCCCTAAAGTTTCCAAGTGCATGGATCAACTTTGCAGAACTGGGATTCTTGTCCTACTGAGTTTCAGTTAAAAATATTCAATCGAGAAGAAAAATCAGACCCCCTTTCCCCAGCCTCTGCTCCCTCACCCTCTTCCCATACCGTCCTCCTCTGCTAACATCTGCTGCCTGCCTTCGGGACATGCAGATGGTAATTACTCCAGCAGCAGCTTCCTCTCCTTCCCTGCCTGCAGAGGGGCACTTGGAAGAGAGCTTTGAGCCACAGAATTATACCACACACACCTTCACAACACATGGCCAGGAGAAGGGCATGTGGGAGCCAGGGCATGCCCAGAGAACTTGATAGCACGGGGGTGGGAGGTAGGTGGGTGAAAAGATGAAGATGTTTGTCTACAACACACGCCAACAAAACATCCAGCTGGCCCAAAGATGGGGGCCTGGGGAGAAGCTGGCTTGAGATATGGAACTGCTTGTGCTCCTCCAGACAGGGGAAGGGGTGCTGGAGGAGAGGTGTGCTGGGGAAGCACAGGCAGCAGGAAGAGGAGGAGGAGTGGGAGGAAGGCTGCCCTGGGCGAGGCAGCTCAGAGAGTGGATTCATATAGGCATGGAGCTGGCAAACACCAGGCAGAGAGGTGGAGCTGCTTTAATGAGAAGATGCTTCTATGACTCAGGCCTCAAAGGGATTGGTACTTTATTATTTTATTTTTCCATAATAAATTATGCCCTGGGATGCCAGGTCCTGCCGGGTTTTTCTGGAAATACCAGACAAAAGCTGGTGTTGCTACCTGGCTTTTGACAGTTTCCCATGTATGGAAGCTGAAAGCTCCTGCTTCTTCCTCTGCTCTGCCCTGGCCCATCCAGTTTTGGGAGCAGGGCTGACACCACCGCACCATTCCAACAGAAGAGCCCAGCTGGAGCTCTTCAGGTCGCAGCCCGGGTCCTGGAGAGGTCCCCAGGGCTGCTGGGTCCCCAGGGTGCCGGGGGCAGGAGCTGCCGGGAAGCTCCGGGAGCGGGCTGGGCTCTCCCACGCCAGGGACCCCACCCGGCTGGGAGGGGCGCTCCTGCCCGACCCCCACGCCCACCCGTGGACAGCAGCCAGCCCTCGCTGCCTTATCTCCATCCCGAGCGCCCAGCCCTGGCTCTGGGCTGCGCAGCCAGCGTCATCGTGCCCACTTTAGAGATTACGAGCTATTCATCCCACACCGAATCCTCAGACTCTGCCATGTCTCACAGACCTGTTCTGGAGCTCTTTGTTAGTTTTAGGCTGAACTTGGCCCTAGTTCAGCTCAGAAACTCGTGTTACAAAAATCCCCTCTACAGCTGCCTGTCTGAGGCTCTGACCGAGCTGACACCACGGCCACCATTCGCCCCAGCAGCAGAGCAGTGGGGTCCCACTGCAGACTGAGGGGAGCACAGAGACACCCAACACACAGGGCAGACACCATCCTCGCCTTCTCTTGCTGCCAAGAAGGATTCCTTCATGGCAACGATGATGCAAGTGCACAGAACCCACAGAACCAGAGTGCTGATCATGGCAATGCCTTGAGAGAGCCCGGGGAGCACCGAGTTCAGCCCAGCACCAACACGTGAGTGTCCGGGAGCGTGGAGGTGGCTGGGTGTCTGGGGCAGACGTGCACACTCAGGACAGAGTGACAGGGATGTAGGTGTTGGGTGTGGGGAGCACCTCCAGAAAGGCACCACCAGAGCTTGGTGTTTTTACTGATTTCACAAGAGAGGATCTGCTAAAATGTCACCTCTCCAAAGCAAAACAAGAGCATGCTGGTGAATCATCATTTCACACCCCAAAACCAGGAATGGGTGGCAAAGCTCTCTAGTGAGGCACCAAATCCTCAGGGGATTGTCATAAAATGCACCCAGTGACCTTAGTCTTCCCATCCTTTTCCCTGTATCTCCTGTTCTCCACCCTTTGCTTTCTCTTGCCAACCTGCATGGGTTGTTCAGCTTTTATTCCAAGCATGAAACTGCCTTAGGACTGGAAGCTTTAAGCAGTTTCCCAGCCTCCAGAAATTTTCTGGTTTTGTTTCTCCATAGCAGAGCAAACAATTGCTTTGGTACCTAGCCACCACACCTAACTCCCAAATGCAATGAGAACTTGGAATTCTTTGGGAAACTTATACAAGAACATATTCTACATGAGTGAAACACATGCTTTTTGTTCACTGTGACTATTTCTTCCTGAAGGAACTTGACAAACTTTTATTTTCTGGAATCACCACCTGAAGAAAGCTGGAAAGTCCCTTTAGGAAGAGATGAAGACTGGTGCCAGGTTGACACACTGGAAAGAGATGTGGACAGCTGGAGTCAGCCTCTGAGATCTCTATGGATGGGCAACAAGGGGCTCCACAGTTTGGGTGAGGGAAAAGCATCACCATCCCACTCCAAAACACACTCTGCTCTGCAGATAAAGCCTGTACTTACATGGAACAGCAGTCTACACCCTCAGCTATGATCAGCACTACTGCCTGCTCCAACCAGCAGCTCCTGCCAGGGACCAGAAGCCCACCCACAAGAGCTGCACAAAGGAGATGAAGCCCTGGGGTACCAACCCCAGCTGCAGCCCTGCCCTGTGACCATCCGTCAGCCCAAAGATGGGCCCTATCCAGAGAAGCACTGTGCAGCCCCGGGGCTTTGCCCACCCAGGGACTGCCCTGTCGCCCTGGCACATCCACCCTCCTGCAGCACCACGGTGACCTGGCCCAGCCCTTCACCCACCTGTGCCCCTCCAGCACCTGAGCACTCTGCACCTCCTACATCCTCAAGCCAGTCCCAGCTGCTGCTCCAGCCTGTGGATCACTGGTCAAGCAGGAATGGGGATTAGGAACCAGCAAGTGTTTCTTTTGTCACCAATTTCTTCCTTCTTCTCCCTTGCGAGCCCTCAGAGACAAAACAGGGAGCAACAAGGTCCTGGTCCAAGGGGCTCTCCATCCTGGAAATGGATTTTACCTGTTTCTGAAAGCTGCCTCCATCTCTCACCCCCCGTAGCTTTCTCCCTAGGGAAATCAGCCTAAAAGGGGCTAATGGAACAATGTCCCTCTCTCTCCCCCCTCTCATTTTCTCTCTTTTTTTTTATTAGCATTTGTGGAATTTATTCCCAAACTCTCCTAATCTTTCGTACACAACCATTTGATTTGCATAACCCAGCCCCCTCTCATAAAAACTGGCTGCTAGTTTAATTAAAAAATGTAAATTTGCTGTCATCTCGGGGCCTGGTGAATTAGGACGACATCGGCATTTTTTATTGCTGAAGACGTCCAAATTGATCCAGTCCGCGCTGAACCGGAGGGGAGGAGACGGTGCCGCGTGGGACTTTTGGCTGCAGGTTCTGCCCCTCCCCTGCTTCCAGCCAAGCCTCCTCTGCCCCCTCTTTGCTTTGCAAAGTGCAGCTGAGGACGAGGACATTGGTTCTCCCAAACCTCAGCTGGATGGGCCAGCACGGCCTCTGCAATGTCAGCACTTCTGGGAGCTGAGCCTGGGTGGCACCTGAGCTCTCTGAACCTTGGGAACGGCTGCACCTTCAAACCCTGCCAGGGAGGGAGGGAGGGAGGCCAGGTGGAGGTGGGAGATGCAGCACAGGCAATAGTTATCTTCACCTACTACAGGACTTTTCATTACTTTCCAGACACTTTCAACCAACTTTTCATAGGGCGCCTAAACCGTAGGCTGCACAGCAGCCCAGGGGTACAGTTTGGTGTCAGAGGGAGAGGCAAAGTGGCCACAAAGGCTCTCGCTGGGAGGACAGCCAAGTGCAAGAAGTGGGACAGAAAAGGCTGTGTAGGCAAAGCCCTGAGATCCAATCGCAGGAAAGAGGACTATGGGTAGAAGCATAAACAGTTTAGCAAAACAGAAAGAGAAACTGATGATATGGAAACTACACACCAAATATGTGATCCCCTCCAGCTGAGGTACCTGTGGCATTCCCAGTTTCAGTACAAGTTGCCTCTCCCCCCTGGGACTCTGTGTCTCAGAGCAGAACGGTGCAGTACCTGCACATACCAGTGGACCCCACTCTGCCAGAGGCAGACCTGCTTCAGAAGGACTCAGACAGAGTACAGGTGAGGAAACAGGAGCTCATCTCAGAGATCAACTTTGTGGCCTTTTTGTGAGTTCTCTCTCTATAGTGCCAAAGCAGTAGAAACGCTCCTATGGACTCCAAGCAGCTCTGAAGCATGTTCTCCAAGTAAGAGCTGGGTGCTGCTTGCTTCATTATGGGAAGGTTAATCCCTGCCCTGCTAAACCTTTCTCCCAAGGAACACTCTTCACTTGGTAGGCTTAAGCCCTTGAATGCTTTCCACCCAACAAGTATCTAATAGAACTACTGGAAAGGGACATGAACACCCAAACCAAGTGCCTGGGAACCTTTTGCAGAGCATAAGCTCAGGAATGACATCAATCTTGACTGAGACGTCTCCCAAAAAATCTGGTCAAAAAACCAAAAACCACAAACAAGTTGTCACCAGCCAAAGAAGGTGTTTCTATCCACTGGGTGTTTCAAACAAGAGCAGTGATTTGACGAAGACACAAAATGACCTCTTGAGTGGGAAATTGGGTATTCCTCCACCCATTTACCATAGGTGTCTTGGTCCTCCTTCTGAGGTCAGTTCCTGTAATCTCATACCAAGGATAACTAGGCTAGGGAACAGTGTCCCAAAGGAAATGACAAGTACCCAGTCAGTCAAGGTATTTAAAACCAGACTCGCAGAAAGTCACATGTAGGGAACATCTTGCCACATTCCTGCGCAGATGGACTCAGTCCACAAATTCTTTTCAGCCCTTAACCATTATTAACACTTCTGGTCCTAGAAGGTCCACGCATGGATTGACTGAGCGGAGAAAGCCCTCATCAGGAGCACTGTCAGACCCCACACACCGAGTCCCTCTGGGAAAGAAACCCCTCTGGAGCTGCCTCTGCCAGCTGGCAGCTCTGTGAGCAGCCCTCGGGCACTGCCTCTGGAGAGCCACCGCCTCAGGGCCTGGAGGCAATTCAAGAGGCAGCGACTGAGGGAGATAAGCCGGCCCGAGTAGATAAGGGTTAGAGGTGGTGATTATGGGGCAGGTCTTTGCCCCAAGATCATGACAGGACGGGTTCACCCACACACAGATCATAACGCTGACTTAAAGAGATCTCCGCGATGCTCATTTCCGTGGCTCGCTGCAGCCCCGCGTTCCCACAGCGGAGACCCACGCGTGGAGCACCGGGGGGGCTCGGTGCTCGGGAGGGGAGCCCCGGGGAGCCCCGGGAGCCCCGGGCAGCGCTCAGCCGGCAGAGGGCACTGCAGCGCCGGGGCACGGCCCTGCCCGCCGGGGCAGCTCCGGGGCACCGCGGGGCAAATCACTGCCTGCTGCCCTCTGAGGCATCTGCCCTCCCGCAGTTTCACCACATCCTTAACTCCTCAGCTGCCCACGCAGCACCCCAGCTTCTTGATCTAGAAGGGAGGCACCGCACGCCCACGGCCGGACCCAAGCAGAGCTGGCGCGTCACGCTCGCAGGTGGAGGTGGCTCCGGAGCCACTCGGTTCCTGATAGCAATGGTAGAAATAAGTAAATAAATGGAATAAACGACGGCAAAATTATCCTCTTGCTCACAATATCAGAGGACATAGTTCAGGCCCAGTCAATCATCAACCAGTTTATTACCATCTTACTCCTTATTAAAAAAAAACAACACACACTCTCTGGCAGTAATTACCTGGACCATGGCACATTGCCAGCACAGGCCTGTTTGGCTCATTGCTGCCATTTGTTTTTTAATGGCGAAGAATGGTTGACACCATTTTGGAGGAGCAGGTGTAGTTGTGTTAGCCAGTACAGGGCCATGATGGTGGGACCTGGTCCCAAAGAGAGGTAACATCACCTAAGGGATAGATTCCTACCAAACTGAATTTGCCCATTTTGTCAAATCCAAATGAGACTCTGATCCAGACGTTCCAAGGATTGGAAAACCCACCAACACTTTGAGCCCCACAGCTCCTGGCTGCAACCACACTCCAGCCTGATGGAGACCTGTCCATCATCACACCCAGCAGGGCACCAGCCCAGGCCGGAACCGACTCCCCATCCTGATACCTGATCAAAAACCAGCGGACAAGCCGCAAAAAGCTACAATCAAAAACACACCCAACCCCAATACTAGGGCCTGTAATCTAAAACCAAAACATTGCCCCAGCCTGGCCACCTTTCCTCCTCCCTGCATGATGTGAAGGGGTGGGGGAGGTCTCATACACCTCACATGGAAGGACAAAAACAAACCCATCCCAGATATGCCCAGGCTGAATAAAACCAAAAAACAACTCATTAAATGTAATAAGCAGCCTCTTCATCTGACACTGCCTTGTCCCAAATAAATTAAATTCCTTTTCATTTAGGCAGTACAGGAACCTGACAAGCAACCTTTACCACCGACACGCCAGAGCTCAGGAGGGGGGAAAATATGAAAGAGAAAACAACCCACACAACTTACAACAAATACAAAGGCAGAATCATTCCAAAACCCCTGTAAACTTCCCCTCCGCATCCTCTCGCGGCCAGCCCGCTCCTCGCCGCGCTGCCCCGGCCCGCGGGGGCCGCGCTGCCGGGAAGGACCGACGGAGGGAGCGGAGCCCCCGGCTCACCTCGGCGGGGCCGGCAGAGCGGGGCCGCAGCGGCGGCGGGCGCAACTTCCGTAAAACAAGTGAAAGAAGCAAAGTGAAAGCGGCGGCAAGCCCCCCGCCCCGCACCGCAGCGCACCTGGCGCGGCCCCGCTCGCCCGGCCCGCAGCTCCGCGCCGCGCACCCGCCAACAAAAGTTTCGGTGCGGCGGCGGCGGCCCCCGCTCCGCCCGGCGCGGGGCACCGGCACCGCCGGCCGCGCCGACCGGGGGCTCCGCCGGCAGGCGGGCGGGGGGCTGGGGGCAGGAAAAGGACAATTGTGCTGTACTTACCATAGTCGGAGAGACGAAAGCCGAATTCACTTAAATAATCAACTTTCATAATACTTAATTAATACCTAATTGCAGCTGATTGCTCCCGAATAACAAGTTGTTTAAAGCACTGATGTCATTGCCGTGCCGGTCCTCCCCGAGTCACTTTGGCAGCGGGGCCGGGGGCGGGCGCGCCGCCGCGGGGGGCGGTGACAGGCGGCGGGCAGGCCCGCCCCTCGCCGGG